>NC_060168.1:29818036-29834637 GCF_021292245.1 Micropterus dolomieu | reverse complement strand
CTGCTTATGATCCGAAGCATACAAGCTCATCTGTGAAGCATGGTGGAGGTAATGTCATGGCTTGGCCGTGCATGGCTGCTTCTGGAACAGGCTCATTAGTATTTATTGATGATGTAACTGATGATGGTAGCAGCAGAATGAATTCAGAAGCGGACAGAAACATTTTGTCTGCCAATTTACGGAGAAATGCATTGAAACTAATCAGGAGGAAGTTTATCATGCAGCAGGACAATGAGCCAAAGCACACTGCCAACAAAACAAAGGACTTCATCAGGGGAAAAAGTGGAAGGTTTTAGACTGGCCAAGTCAATCACCTGACCTTAACCCAATAGAGCTGCATTTCATCTCCTCAAGAGGAGACTGATCACAAATGAAGAATGCAACAGTTTGTTGATGTTGATGGGTCGCAGGCTTGAGGCAGTTATTGCAAGAGAGGGTTATGCCACCAAATATTAAATGTTATTTACTTTAAGATTATTTGTTCCTTTACTTTTGCTCACCTAAGAATGCTGTGGTCTAATACAAATGGTGATATGTCCTAAGTTGTTTAACACATCTAGATGTGAATACCAGGAAATAAAGGCTGAAATTCTGAACTCTTGTGTCAGACTCATCTTTTGATCTTAAACCCAAATGTCTTCAGTGAACAACAAAAACAAAGGAACGTGCCTTACCGTTCCAATACTTTTGGAGGGGACTGTACATAGACAGTATGTTCTCTGATAAATTCAGTCTTTGTTTTCATGAGATTTGTTGACAATAAGAATTATTTAGAATATAAATAACAAGTTATCAAAAACCTCTGAAGTCAGGAGTTCAGAGCAGCTTATATTCACAATATTATGTGTCTGATTTTAATTATATTGTAGTATACATTGGTCTGCCATAACATTACGACCAGCTGCCTAATATTGTGTAGGTCCTCCTTTTGCCACTAAAACAGCCCTAAGGCATGGTCTCCACTAGACCTCTGAAGGTGTGCTGTGGTATTTAGCACCACAAGGTTAGCAGCAGATCCATTAAGTCCTATATGTTGCGAGGTGGGGCTTCCATGGATCGGACTTGTTTGTCCAGCACATCCCACAGATGGTTAATCGGATTCAGCTCTGGGGAAAATGGAGTCAACACGTCAACTTAACACCTTGAACTCGTTGTGTTCCTCAAACCATTCCTGAGCCATTTTTGCTTTGTGGCAAGGTACCTCATCCTGCTGAAAGTGGCTGAGGCCACTGCCATCAGGGAATAACATTTCAATGAAAGGGTGAACATTGTCTGCAACAATGGTTAGGTGGGTGGTATATGTCTAAGTAACATCCACATGAATGGCAGGACCCATTGTTTCCCAGCAGAACATTGCCGACTTACATTCTTCCCTTAGTGCATCTTGGTACCATGTGTTCCCAAGGTATGTGGCGCACACGCACCCGGCCATCCATGTAATGTAAAATAAAATGTGATTCTGTTTTTCGACAGTGAACAGGGGTCAGCTTGGGCACCCTGACTGATCTGCTGCTATGGCATCATTCACAACAAACTGCAATGCACTGTGTGTTCTGACACCTTTCTGTCAGAACCAGCGTTTTCAGCATTTTGACCTACAGTCGATTGTCTGTTGGATTGGCCCACATGGGTCACCCTTGCTCCCCACGTGCATTAATGAGCCTGTCGCCGGTTCACCACTTTCCCATCCTCGGACTACTTTTCATAGGTACTGACCACTGCAGACCGGGAACACCCCAGAAGAGCTACAGTTTGGGACATTCTCTGACCCAGTTGTCTAGCCATTACAATTTCGCCCTTGTTAAAGCCTCTCAGAACCTTACGCTTGTCCATTTTTCCTGCTTCTGACACATTAACTTTGAGAACAAAATGTTCACTTGCTGCCAAATATATCCCACCCATAGGTAACATGGTAATGATATAATCATTGTTATTCAATTCACCTGTCAGTGGTCATAATGTTATAGCTGGTTTGGTGTATTTTGAATAGACAGAAATTATCATTAAAGTCCTGCTATTCAATGCACTTTTACTACCTTCTGACATTAAATTTACACCTTTAGCATAATTTGCAAAGCAAATTTGAAGGAAATTATTGTGGAGATAACCAAATAGTTATTTGTATTAAATGACTCATCCATTGCACATTCAGTGATGAAAGCTGCAGTATTTGTAGCATGCTTTCCTTTCATGTGTGTTCATCTGTTTTCAGTTTGAATGTTTTCTGTTGTCTGGTCTCTCTCTCTGTTTCAGCACTAATGGCATACATTAGCCAGCCTGACAAAGCAGGGTTATCAGTTTTTTCATGTTGTAAATAACATAAAAATGCTACTCAGAATGCCCTGTCACCACTCACACTAGGTAGTATTACCTTTTTTTAAAATGAGATATGAAAAACACTTCAAGGTTGCAATCAAACTGCAAAGTGTAAATCATTTTCAAAATGATGGGGTCCGGATGAGCTCCCAAAGCTTGTGTGATACCATGTGTAGTGTGCTACTCTACAGAGTACTATTAGTCCTGACACTAATGAGTAAAAGTTGAAAATAGGTTATTAAATCTTTGCGTCTGTCTTGAAAATGGATGACATTTCTTCCAGTGTGACGATGAATCATTTTCATTTGCCTGAACACCACATTCCTCATACTTATTTCAGTGTATGCTCTGGTAACGACAGCGACCTTCGGAGTGAGCTGAGAGTCACGGTGAGCGAGCTTTGCCCTCATTAGCAGCCTGCACTCGCTGTCATCTCACCAGGGAAAAACAAGCAGAGAAAGACATATCCTCCAAGGTGGCTTAGGCGAGAGTGTCCCTGCACACTTTCTCTGTCCCCAAGCTCGTCCTTGTCCCTTCCTTTAAAGCCTGAGCAGGGACAAAAATGTCAGCAACACAGGGTGCCAGACAGGTCTTCGCCATCTCCGTGGGTTCTGGGTATTATTTTCTGCTCATTAGGAGGTGTAACAAGATTTCACCCTTCTGCCCACATCAAATAAAGGCTGTGTGATGATAGCCTCAGTGACAGGACAGCGTTCCTTCCTCCCCCATCCGTGTGTGTGTCTGAAACTATTTGTCTTGTCTTGGTGGACATCCTGCTAGTGCTTCCTGGAATATATGTTGAGTGACCTGCTGATGTGAATGAGTAGCCATATAAACGTACATGGAAAGGTAGAGCTGAAGAAAACATTATTGAAAAGAGGTAAAAGTGGTTGAAATGGACAACATTTGTTAAAGCTGCATTTATTGGTCACTAGAGGGCATAAGAAATCCACAACAAGCTGTACAAATGTTACAATGGATATATTTCAATAGGAATTGATTATTGAAAATAACATAACGTCTTTTATTACATTGGCAGCGATAATTTTAAGCTTTATCCCATTTTGTTCAATAACAAGACAGCTGTGATACACATTTCACCGATTACCCTCTTACAGTACAATTTGACAACCTAGCAAAGATACCAAAAAGTTGCCTACTGACACCTTTAGCTGTCTCTGTCACAGGTCCCTCGCCTTGCAGGTTGTGGGGCTTGGCGTGAATTTTTCCAGCTGATGACTGTAAATCCAATTCATTCTTATCCCACCAATCCCAACCAACATTCTTTGCTCTTTAGCTGCAAGTTGTTAGCTATTTGATAACTTTGTGTATCCGTCATTTGCTGCTGAGCAGTGAACAATGAGTTTATCAGAGCTTTTTTGCTGAAAACAGCCTGCTGCCAGTGGAATTTAGGCTCATGAGAGCAGTGAAACTAAACCATACACTATATGTGCAATAAAACAAAAACTTTAAGTTTAAAGAGTTTAGAAAAGTTATTTGTAGCTGCAGAAATGGATTAATATAACTTAAAAAGATCCTGATTTAATGAATGAATGAATGACTTCATATCACAGAGATCCTAACAGACCGTACAGCCATATAGGTGTCACTGTTACTTTGGGTGTTTATTAAGAACTAAACAAAGGGTAAACAGACTTAGACTGAGATGAGGCAGGCAAGAGTCAAAAACACTGGAGGATAGTCCAAACTCACGGTGAGGTTGTTCATTTCTAGATTTTAATGTTTTGTAAATGGAAAAAGTGTTCATAGAAAATGACTGTTCATCCATGTTCAGTGTTTTCATCACATCCTTGCGTACTTTTCAGGCTTGACATCATTTGGTTCAAATGCCCATTTACTGATAGCACATTGTGTTTCTGGTGCAGTCTTCCATTTTGTAGGGCATAAGTCTCTGCCTGGATGTTTTGCACGGTGAGATGGGTCTGAAAAATGCAATGAGGAAGAAAGCACAGCGAGAATGTTCAAAATTTTCAGCATGTGTAAGGTGATGCTATGAGTGCTGCACTCTTCATCAGATGTCTGCACTCCAAAATGTCAAGCTTGCAGGTGTTAATGTATTCACACACCTTTGGAACATAATGCACTGTCCACTTCTATTATGTTGCTATTATGTTCATTCTATTTCGGATCCTGACCAATGAAAATCTGTCTTGGAAAAATCGTTACTGCCTTCAGCATTTAACTGTTGATCTATTTGAGAGTTGCAAATAACTGTATTAACATGTTTTTTATTGATCAAATGTTGGATTAGGCTTCAACAGGTGCATCTCTAAAAATTTGAATATCGTGAAATAGTGTCATTAAATCCAAAGTGACATTTTTACTTAATTAACAGGGGGAAAAAATTACTTTTGAAATTTTTGAGATGCACCTGTGTCTCAAAATAGCAATGAAGTCCATGGTTTACAACAGTAACAATAACATTTTATAAAGTCTGTGATGACCTTTAAGAACATTTTTCTAGATCTTTATGTATTAAGTTTGGAGGTTCCTTTCAAACTTGATATATTAAGTTTATACATTCAACACTTAAGAGTTTCTCTGGCACACCTGTGGCCCACACAATTTCCCTGAAAGCCCACACAATCTGTCTTTAAATATTTATAATTCCTGTTAATTCAATACGAGGACATTGCATGCAAACAAAGGCAAACCTCTGCTGTGTTCCAGATTTCATTTTAATTAAACTGGCTTGGAGACAAAGGCGCCTCAATGCATCATGGGGTAACTGGTTATTTATCTACTGTGAAATCTTTCTCGAAACCTGTGGTGTGGATGGAAATCCTTTATAACTTTTGAAACTGACTTTGTAGATACCAAGCTTTTTCACAAGCTGCCCTTTTTAAATTTTGAACCATTTTGACTTTTGTGGAAGTCTGGAAGGTACATATTTACTATATATTTAATCTTTACATTTCTATTAATTATAAGAGGTGGTATTATGCTTTTTGGCTTTCCCCCTCTCCTTTATTGAGTTATATATCTTTTTTGTGCATGTAACAGGTTTGCAAAGTGAAAAAGCCCAAAGTCCAGCCCAAAGGGAGTTCCCATCTCCCACAGAAAGCTCTGCTCTGAACTGCTTTAAAACAGCTCGTTTGTAGTCCAGCCCTTCACTTCCTTTACTTGGGGCGTCACAATGAAAAAGCGTCATAAAGCTTACCAAGCGCCTAGCGGGGGTCAGGCACGCCCTCAAACCAAGCTAGTCTGAGCAGAGGCCCTTTGGCTCAGCTCGCCTTTGTTTGGGTTTCCATTGTAGAAATGTTGCACCTGTACCTGCTTCCAGGTACTTTGTTTTGTATCACCTGACCTCCGTCGAGGTTCCAAGCGAGCTGAGGGATACTAAAATGTAACATGAAAACACGACAGACTGCTGACTGGTCAGAGAGAATCGTCACTATTCACTGCATCATCATTGCGCGCGCCAGACAAAGGCCAGCAACAGAAAGTTTTATATTTTACAGTTTTTGTATGGAATTTCATCACTAAATCCACTTCTGAGACGTTTTGAGGTGAGAAATCAGCTGTGTAGATGTCGAATATTGACAGTTTTACGAGAAGTGATGGCGGAACAAAAATGTGCTTGAATATTTTGGGAGTTGAGCAGCACCGCAAGTGGCTGCGGGGGAAGCCTGTGCCAACCCGCGGGAGGAGCGTGTGAGCCGCCCGCTCACAGAGCCCTCTGCTCCCGCCGTCACACAGACCGCTGCAGCAACAACGGCAGAGGAAAACACAGCTGGAAGGTTTTCATACCGCTTATCTGTCTTTACATTCTGAGGAATGTTGAAACGTTTTAACTTAAAAAAGAGAAAGCTGTGTGGATCGCTGGTGTGTGTGTCGCATTGAACATTACGTTGCGGCAATTGTGTGTGGTGTCGCTATGACAACAAGCTATTTAATATCTCTGGGTACTAACTGCAATGGAAAACGGAGCAGGGTTGAGTAGAGTCGAGTGTATCGATTTGCGCTTTGGTAGCATTTTTCGGCAAGCCAGCATAGATCCGCAGAACACCCGCAACAGTTCAACGTTTAGTCCTAAAAGACGATGCAAATCCGACTCTGTTTGGGCCTGGAAATTCACAATCACAACCTGTAAGTAGGCTTTATTGGTTGTGAATTATATTTAAAATAAACACGGCAATGTAACTTCACAGACTGTTCAAGTGCGGAGTTGTTGTAAACGTTGGCTAACACAGCTAAAGTTATAGCTATAATGCTACATCCGATGTGAACGCTACTGAGCAAATGTTCAAATTGTTTGGCCAATTCTTATGTAAAATTGAGTTGAAATATGGTGATTTATGTAGTGGTTTATGGTAAGATGTGGAACAATGATGTTGTGTGGTTGTGGACTTGTGAGTAACTTATACCATCTGCTAGGTTACGGTCTCAGTCTGAAGCGGCTTTGATTTGGATCACACTACCTTGTTTCTTACGACCCGCCCTTCTCTGCTTCTGATTGGCTAGTAGTCCTTACCTGGGAACTGCGCATGTGCAACTTCCAACAAAGATTTTGTACAAGTAAGATGCATCACTCTGTAGCTCAAGAGTGGAACGTACAACACACAGGGTGAAAAGAGGAGCTGCAGCAATGTGCAGTATGAGAAAAATATGGTGTTTTTTGAAAATTAAACCATGTAAACCTGTTCTGGTACAACCCCTAATTAAGATTTTGAACCTGAAAATGAGCATAATACCACCTCTTTAAAATTCTTAAATAGTAAAGTTTAAAGTTTCTAGTTTGGCTATTTTTTCTTGCATGCCAGGATTATTTTTGTCTTCTTCTGGGAATCAGCCAAAATGAGTCAGCCCTAATCAAACATTTATTTTTACCAACAGTGGTCCCATATCCTACTGAGGTTGACTGCAGAGCAGCGACGGCCTATTTAGTTTCATGCTGGCATGCATTAGGAGCAGAGGAAGGTTTCCTACAATCAAGAAGTTAAAAAAAACTAAACTTGACAGTGACAGGTGGCCAATGAAGGGCACAACTAAACCACAACATCTAATGTGAATATGTTTGGAAATTGCCATCTTTCCCCTTAGCAAAGTCTAAAGATGTGCAGACATAAAATGTGCAGGAAGGGCTCCAAGAAAGTGTTCCCTCAAGCACTTACTGATTTCTTGGGGAAAAACCCTGACACCTCACATGCTTATCAGGAATAGTTTTGTTGGCAAACTACAAAATGAGATCTTGCAGCTAAAGAGCAAAGAATGTTGGTTGGGATTGGTGGGATAAGAATGAATTGGACTTACAGTCATCAGATGGAAAAATTCACGACTAGCCCCACAACCTGCAAGGCGAGGGACCTGTGACAGAGACAGCTAAAGGTGTCAATACCATGACAATTGATCTGGTCAAGAGAGCTTTTAACCAGAGAGCAGTTACTGATAAAAAAGAGTTTAGCCAATCATTAACCAAACAACACCAAAGATGTAACTCTGTACTGGGTCAAAGAACATTTGCTACTGGTCATTTTTCAGTGTTTGAACAAATGCTCTCAAAAGAACGGTGATGAGTGGTTGAAAGAGCTTTGAATCAAGGACACAGGCAGAAGAAATATGTACATTTTGGGTAAAGCATTATCTCTGTTGCTCCTGTGTCCTTATCAAAACCTTAAAGTGAACATACGCTGTAGGCCTACATGTTATAGTTATTATCATTATCATTACAACACCCACCAAAAAAAAAAATATTCTCCAAATTACAGTCTCCATACCTGGATTTGCACCCTGCATCCACTCTTTTCTAGTCTGCTTTACATGGTTAGTCACTCCATGTTTACCATGCTTTGTGTATTTGGATAAATATTATAAAATATTTATTGTGGAGGCAACAATTAAGGTTTCCTCTTTTAGTCAGTTGTCAGCAGGTGCCAATAATTGTGCAAAATAGCACCTTGACAAACAGCTCTTAGCCAGAGAGGGTTTAGGATAAAAATCAGTTTAGCTTAACATTAAGCAAACAACTCTAATTAACTTGAACTAGGTGCCTCTGCTGCCTTTTTGTCATCACTTCCTGTTACAACAACAGGAGAAGCTAGGAATCAATTCACCAAGCCATTGATTAGTGGACAACCCGCTCTACCTCCTACGCATCTTGGACTATCATGCTTAGCTAACTTAGCTTAACAGATTGATAATGAACTGCACTGAGAGCTAAAATCAACAAGGTTCAGTTCCTCCTGTCTCACCAGCCTGTGAGTGTGCATGATGTGGAAGCTCCCTGCAGAAATGATGATTCTTGTGCAGCCCACAATAACTGAAGACTCATCATCGCTCTGACAAAAGGACCTATTCAGAGACTCCCACAAGAGCATTAGATTTTACCAAACCCTCTGTTTCACTTCAAGACAAGGAGCCAATTACACACCCTTCATACACTTGTAATAAACATCACCCCCGCGCCACACCCCACGCTCAACACAGAAGGGCGAAAAATTGGTTGTTTATCAAATGCCTCTCAAGTCTGTGGATGTTTGCAGATGGAGGAGAGTGAGGGGGGTTTGTCCCAGTGGCCCAGTGACACATCACTATAATCATGTACTTGCTGGTCTGAAGAAAGTTTGGGAAATAGAACGAAATGGCTTAAAATAACATGCTATTTGCGCACCACATTTGTGTCCTCAGCATCTTTTCATCCATGAAATTTGGGTTAAACTGCAGAAAAATGTCATTCATTCTGAATGTTTGAGATTGTTTCTCATTGCATACCTTGTTGTCACAGAGAACAAGGTAGATAATTATAAAAAACATAAATTTATAGTATAGATTTAGGGATTTCAGGTTATTATTAAAGGCATAAACTACAGTTATAAAGATTATAATTTAATATTGCTCTCTTTCAAATGATGATCAGTAAGAAATGGTCAGTCTTGGACGTACATTTCCTTTCTGTCTATCTGTAAAAGATTGTTGCTTTAAAATAGTCACAATCTCAGTTTTTCAGATGTTTTTGAGTGCTTATTTAAGTTTTGCTTACCGTCTACTTACCAAAATGACATTAGGTGGTTTGAAAATTATGATAAATCTTTTAAAAAGTAATTTAATTTATCAGGGTCATTAGTGGAAAATGATACTTAATCTTCCACGGCAGGTTAACAGGTTCCACATCAATTTAGGTTTTCTCTAGTAAAATCATTTTCCATCTAGAGATACAATTATCTGTTTTTGAAATACTCACAGTTTTCAAAGAGTGTTGCCTTTCAGCCATCACAGGGTGGTGACGGCGCAGTGAATAAGACACATGCCTTTGGTGTGAGAGACCAGGGTT
This sequence comes from Micropterus dolomieu, assembly GCF_021292245.1. Lineage (NCBI taxonomy): Eukaryota > Metazoa > Chordata > Actinopteri > Centrarchiformes > Centrarchidae > Micropterus > Micropterus dolomieu. The sequence continues at coordinate 29,825,030 of NC_060168.1, read as the reverse complement.
CAACTCCCCACTGTGCCCATCCACCATTGTGTCCCTGAGCAAGGCAGAGCTGCTCCAGAGGAGTGCGACCTCTGACATATAAGGTATGTAATAGGTAATTGTAAGTCGCTTCAGATAAAAGCGTCAGCTAAATGAATGAATATAAATCATATGTAAATATACTTTGATCACTGTTGATTCTATATCCTCTGATATCAGCCGACACGTTCCTCTCTGTCATGTCATGATGCATCATCATGATCACCCATTCAACATAACCACAGTTTGTTTCAGCAGCCCATTTCCCTCCATGGAACATATTGATTTATTTCCTCATCATTAGGAGCAGCTGCTACGAGGCCGAATATAAAAAAATTAGATGATAATGAAAAACAATTGAGCCAAATATGCATCACCCTGTATATATTGGTCTACAGATGACTGTCTAATACTCTAATGCCCCCTGTGGAAGAGGGATTACAATTTGATTGATAGAATTTGATTGTAAAATAAATGATAATTTCGCCAATGTGCAACACTGCCTCCTTTGTTTGACCCAGAAATAAAACAGGCAGACATAGTGGAGGGAAAATGGATTTGTGAACATAGAACATGATATGTGATGGGCAGTTAATGAAATATGGTGGTTTCTGTGTCACTGGGCTCCTTTCCTCAAGCTGACATGTCCATGGAAGAAGTTCTGATCTGAAGTATAACATGCAGGACAAGTTTTTAACAAAAGACCGCTTGAAAAGAAAATGGCAGGATGCCAAAAAAAGTGCAGTTCAGAAAAATCTACAAGAATACATCGATAGTACTGAAAGATGCTCTACACACAAAACTAGTGAATACCAGCCTGCTGGTGATGTGAGGCATCAGGTGAGAGTGAAAGGCACACTTATCACTTAGTTGGCCTGATCAGACCTTCTTATGGTGCTGTCAGATCAGAATTGGTGAGGAAAACGTTTTTAGGTGTCACTGTAAAAAGCAGAGGCCTGTACTACAAGTTCAACATATCCAAGATATCTTTTCGTTAACTCGCTTCACTAAGCCTAAAAAACACAATAATACCAAGCAGTCACAGAATATCAGATCGAACAATCAACCCAGGGTTTTCCAGGCCCAATCCCAATCTCCACCCTAAGGCCTGAGCACTACACCCTCACGGACTGAGTTGACGTCACCTGTGTGTGCAGCTGTAGTGCTTCAGTGTGGGTGTTCATGAGGGCTCGAAATGGTATGAAAAGGAGTAAAATATCTATTTACACTGAACAAAATTATAAACGCAACACTTTTGTTTTTGCCCCCATTCAAGAGCTGAACGATCTAAGACTTTCTCTACAAAAGGCCTGTTGCTCTCAAATATTGTTCACAAATCTGTAAAAATCTGTGTTAGTGAGCACTTCTCCTTTGCCGAGATAATCCATCCAATTTACAGGTGTAGCATATCAAAATGCTGCTCTGACAGCATGGGTATTGCACAGGTGTGCCTTAGGGTGGCCACAATAAAAAGCCACTGTATATGTATATAAACATGCAGCTCTTCTTACCCTCACACAATGTAACTAAGGATGTACATATCTTATACTAAGAGCTTTGCAACAGAAGAGTCATCTAAATGTGTCTCCAATTTGTTTGATACTGTGCACATTGCACATATGCAGGCATATTGATATCTTCAGCAAAGCCTTCTGCACTTCATAAAGAAAGAAATTCATCCATACGTGATTTACATTTCGAGAGTTTTACTTTTTTACACAGTCTGAAACACAGCTGACTGTGATTGGCTGATTAGACATCAGTACTCTCTGGCAGTTCCTTTTTGTTAGCTGTTAATGTGTCAAATCACATTTTATTCTCTAGTTGGTACATGAACTTTGGTGCACTCAGGTAATTCCAAACATAATAACTTGAAACACCTATGTGGGTATGTAGGATCTTGGAATAGATGAATGGCAAAAATATCTTTAACTCCATTATAACAAGTCCAGTGGATTGTTTCTTTGCTTTTGTTTTTTTCTTTTTAAACTCTATTTTACATTGACCACAACTCATTCGCAAAGCAAGAAGTGCAGTAACCGATTAAATTTAACTGTGAAAATGTTAAAAGTCTTCCCAGCCCATATAAGTATTTTAGGTTGTTGACTTCTAATTTCAGAGAGTTTTCTTCATCATACAGTTGGTGCAAAGCACCAAAAGGTTGCAATGCAATGCACTGGTCTGTGACGAAGGCTTTGTTCTGACTGCAGGCAAATCAGATTTGTTTCTCAAATCAGATCTTCAGACAGACTGTCCTCGCTGTTATTTACAAGTGATCAGATTGGATTGTCCAGACATCACCAACCTATCTGCATGGGTCGCTGTGGTAACAATGTAGGCATCAGTAACTACGTACGCTGGTGATCTATCAGGTCTCGCCCTGCAAACAAGCTCACTGTTGCGGTGCAGAGTTCTGCAAGAGGCTTGACAGCGCACAGCATGGATTCTTGTCAGCCGCTCTGATGCACTTCCATTTCCCTGGATTTCACATTGTCGTGTTGCACGTAATGCAAAATACTCTTTGAAATCCGATTTGAGAGCATCTGGACTGAGATGCATCTGTAGACATCTGAACGGAATTCATTCATCGCATTTCAAACCACCTTAAAATGTGGCTTGTATCCAATTTGCAAAAAAAACCCATTTCATATGGATTTTTGCTGTCCAGACATTCTATAATCAATGTGGATACAATCTGTGCCAAAAATGGATTTGGGCTGGCGGTCTGAACAAGGACAAAATGCTCAGAGTTTGATTTAGATTGCAGCTGTTCCAACCAGAGCTATGTTGCATGGCAACATGGCAGCAGTGGACAAATCATCAAATCCCATTAAAATGAAGGGGCATGTACCAACTCTGCAAAAGAGGTGTGAGCACATTTGTCTCTATTTCTGTAGCTTTCCATTTGGCTATAGTGAGCTGTCAAGAGGTGTACAACTGCTACATATAAAAAGAGTTGATTCCAACTCTGATTGCAATTGCTGGAGTTGCTTAGATTGACTTAATGACTTCAGCGTATGCAGAACCTAAAAGGTTAAACTGCTGTCGCTCTCTTTTCAGAGAGTAACCTAAAACTTACTTGTGCTACTTAGATATCTGTGACTGTAAAGCCAATACAAGAACTTGTGACTATTTTTCTGTTTTGATCTGCCAGGCTTCATACTTCATCCTCTGCAATAAATATAAGAGCTCAGAGAGATTTTTGATTCTGCTGAGTTGGAGGATAGCACCTCACCATGGAGTGGATTGTTTTTGAAAAACTGGATATCTCAACGAGGCCTTTGGGTGGCATATAGTGGCCCAGTTGAATAGTTTGGTTTTATTATGAGAAAAAAAACATCCAAAACTACAAGGCAGCATTTCATGGTGAGCAATTTAATAATGCAAGCTCAGTCACTGTAAATGCATATTATTAAAGCTTCAATTCCTACAGGTCTAAACACAATAAAAAGCAACAACACTAAAGGGACTGATATGGGGGGGATTATTTATCAGTTATCTTTGGGAATTTTTTAGTTTCTGCATATTGACTATTGGCCTTATTAGCAAATTCTGTAACTTGCATCTCCATGTAATTGAGGAGTTTGATTTTGTATTGATTTTTCATCAGCTGAGGGCTGTTTAGTTGAAAGAGTCATAATGTGGGGACAAAACCTGTTCTCATGGTCACAACCTATCTAGGAATTAACATCAGGTCTCCACAAAGTTTTCCATCTATATTCCTCTGGGTAAATAGGCTGAGCACAGATCAGCAGCCACGTGGGAACAAATGCAATACCTCAATGGCATGTTGCAGGCATCCCATGCTGATAATAATAGCTATATTTGTATAGCACTTTTCAGTGGAGGTAACAACATGCTTTACAAAAATCAATATAAAACAGACAAACAAGTCAAAATGGATTCAAAGATTGAAAAAAAAAATTAGGTATCACACAATAAAAGCTTTTTTGGTAACACTTTATATATTTTTTTTATAAAAATGTGTCTTAAGAAGTCAGACAAATCAGGGAACAGACTCTACAAATCTGATCTCCTAGCAGACTTTTCCAGAGCGTAGGGGCCCTGACGGCTCTCCTTTGGTGTTCAGCTTTGACTCACCTTGTCAGAGGATCTCAGCCCATGACAATTAAAATAATTTAAAATCAATCCTGAAAACAAACAGGTATGTAGATTTGTGAATGAAATAAAATACTTAACCATGGCTATATTTCTCAAATCAAAAACAACTTTTGTTACGACCCCCTGTTGGTCTAGGGCTGTGGGGGCCATAAACATATAGGCACAACTGGTAGATCTTAACAAGGTAACGTTTATTGGTAACAGAAGAGATGTAGACAGGTAACAAAAAAAAAACAAAAGGAGGGTGGACGAGGGTGCTGCGAAAATAACAAACCAAGTTAAAATAAAAAGGTCCTCAAAAGGAGGCCTGTACCTATCTATACTTTAAGCAGAGTTGATTCTTGCTACAAAAGAACACAAAGAGCACAGCACCCACTCCACCTGGTGAAAACTAACACAATAGTAAACAAAACAATAAGTGAATTTCTCCACTGCACCCAATGTGGAGCTAACATATAAAGGTATGCAAATGTTTCCCTAAACACGATGTACAGCTAATAGGCAAGGAAGGCGGATAGTTCCACTAAATACAAAGTACAACTAACAGACTATGCAGTCAATACCAGCGGCACACAAGTCAACAGGCGGTGACAAGCTGCCCGTAGCAACAGGTGGACTCTCCTTATGAGCCGGAGGTAATTAACGTGGTGACGAGCCATTGGTTGAGTGGAAAACAGAGGGAACCAGTGGGCGGTACAGATGTCAGCACCCCAGAAACCAGGAAGTAGGTGGGTCTTCATTCCCCAGGGACACAGCCTACTTGGTAGAGGTGAGACAGACAAAAGGGGAAACACAAGGGTGACAGCGACAGCCCTGACACTTTCTTGAGTTGAAAACACAAGGACTGGTCAGAAACTACCACAAGATTTCTTGCTGGGGGCTTAGCGTAAGTTGCTAGTTCACCTAGGTTTGCCATGATTTGAATTCTGTTTGTGGGGGGGTTCATGTTCAATGATGTCAGATATTGTAAGGCTTAAATGGAGAAAGTTGTGTGACATCCAGTACTTTATTCAGTAAGGCACTTGGATAGGATTTTATGTTAGACTGGTCGCTGGTTCCAACTGAAATATATAGCTGTGTGTTGTATGTGTAACAGTGGAGACCATTCATGTGTATGATGTGCACCATGTACTAGATGAAATGATTCACACTATAATTACACACTACATTATGCACACATAATGTAAATGTATCGATAAACATAATCTAGCAAAAGCTATATACACAGTCACATGAGAACATGGAGGTTTCTTGTTTCTCAGGGGGACAGAAGAAAAAAACGTTCCTTTTTGTGTGACGCCTGGAGTCATGAGTGGGTGTGGCCTATCTCTCTCTCCCTTGCAGAGGAAGAACTGATTGTGGTAACTGGGCCCAGTGCCCTTGAGAGTGGGCTATTTGTAACTCTGTCTTCTCATTCTGCAGGAAGCTGCTGTTAAGGCCAGGTCAGACCTCCCTGCAGGCCGGCTCCCAGATTTCCTATTCAGTTTGGTTTTCTTTGGTTATGGATTGTTGCTTTGTGGTTTTTGCCTTGTTTTTGCCAACGACAACACCTTAACACATATACATTCATGTAACCATCATCCTGCACAGAGACTACTGAAACCGCATACTACATACCTCATACTTTAATTGTGTTATTTTGAAACAACTCTTAATTTCACTTATTTCGTTAAATAAACATATGTTAAAAGTTACACCATAGGGTGTCTCCCTTTTTTTGTGGCCTTCTGAGCCAGGTCATAACATAAGGGACAGTGTTTGAACCCACAACCTCTCTTTTAGCAAACAAAATCTTGGGATCAGTAAAAAAATAAAAATAAATTATAAACCTTTTGTTGAAATTAAGATGTCATGAATCCCCACTAAAGGCAATTTAAAAGCTTCAGGTCTATTTTATGTTTCTAAGGACTTATAGACATCCTCCACACATCATATAAATAACAAAAAAGTCTATAAATAACGTGTTTGTTATGACAGGCAGATTGTTAATGTACTACACTTAGTATATATATATACAATTGATCAGAAGTCAGTACAAATCAAACAAATTCAACGTACCATTGGAAATGCAATACTGCAATGACAGTAATTTCTGTTAAAAAACACTTAATGGGAGTTACTATTGATCTCAGCCCCTGATCAATAGTCATCTCAGAGGCTGATAGAGGGGATATATGGAGGCTTGTGGATGGACACAAATGGCCGCTGCTTTGGCCAATAATTCAATTTCAATTCAATTCAGTTTTATTAATATAGCGCCAAATCACAACAACAGTTATCTCACAGCGCTTTTCATAAAAGAGCAGGTCTAGACCGTACTCTGTGATGATATTTACAGAAGCCCAACAGTTCCCACCAAGAGCAAGCACTAGGCGACAGAGGCAAGGAAAAACTTCCTTTTAAGAGGCAGAAACCTCAAGCAGAACCATGGCTCAGGGTGGGCGGCCATCTGCCTCCACCGGTTGGGGTGAAGGTGAGAGAGAGAGAGAGAGAGAGAGAGAGAGAGAGGGATGTAAGGAGAGAGAGAGGGGAGGGAGGCAGCCTACACAATATACACACAGAGGTACACACAGTGAAGGTGATGTTGCTATAGACTAAATGAAAAATGGTACAGATATTTATAATAGTGTTAATGGTAACCATCGTAATGTTAATGATTATAATAACAATAATAACAATAAGACTAGCAACAATAGTCGTTGCAGCAGAGGGTGTCGAGCAGGAACACGGGGGCAGCAGGCGACCCGCAGCCACAGATCCAGACTCCACAGCTCCAGAGCCAGAAAACCTGCAGGAAGTGATAGGAGGAGAGAGGAGAGGGACGAGAAAGCACAAGACTACCAGAAAGGGGAGA
>NC_060168.1:29714709-29817936 GCF_021292245.1 Micropterus dolomieu | reverse complement strand
ATTTTAACCCGCGCAGCTTTTCTAGCATTTACTGTACTGGTTTAGAGGACCAGGAAACTCACAGACCAATCGCATGTGCTCCAATCGTCTCATGTGACGCTGCTCAGCCAATCAAATCTGTGCATACCGATGCTTGCGTTGCGAGTCCGCGAGATTCACCAGAGACGTTTTGGAAACACACCCGAATTGAGGAGACGAAAGATAAAAGAGATTTCACATGACTTTTAATCAAGAATGTACAGATTTTTACATGTACATTCCTCCCACGGGCAGTTCAAAACCAGAATATCTCATAGATCTCCAATATGCTAGCTGGAGCTCACGTTTCTCACTGAACAACAGAAAGTAGGAAAGTGGTAGCTCTGTAAGAGGAAATGAAAGAGAAGAGGAGGCATTACAGCTGTTCATTTGTTATGATGTGTTGAGTGTTTATTATAAAATTGGTTAAGACTACACTTCATCACTTCAAGCTACACTTTTTATTACATTTTTTCTAAATATTAGGCACTTTAGTTTACTTAAATTTAGAATTTTTTATTTGAATAATTATTATTTATTATCCCTCCAGTTTGATGTGAAAACTGAAATGTGAAATATTATTTGATTTGACAGTCCGTTGTTGACTAAAAACATGTGTTGATACAACTATAGGTTATAGTACTGAATGATAACGCAAGTTCGGAAAGGAAATTTTCTCTAACTAGACCTCTTTGAAATCTAATTGAATACCCCTGGTCTATAGTTTGCTAAAACATCCGGATCAAGTTTGGGCTTTTTCAGAAGAGGTTTAATTACAGCTACTTTAAAGTACTGTGGTACATAGCCTGTTGATAAAGATAGATTGATCATATCTAGTATAGAGGTGCTGACTAAGGGTAAAACATCTTTAAGCAGCCTAGTCGGGATGGGGTCTAAGAGGCAGGTTGATGGTTTAGATGAAGAAATTATTGAAGTTAGTTGGTAAAGATTGAGGGAAGCAAAACAGTCTAAACATGTATCTGGTTCTACAGCTGTTTCTAAGGTTCCTGAGTTAAGAGATAACAATAACCATCCTCAGAGTCAACCTGTGACAACAGCAATAATTTAGAGCAGCTACTAAATCATGCATACATTTCTTATCACAAGGACCACATATCAGCCACATTTCAGAATCAGAATCAATTTTATTCGCCAGGTATGTGTACACATATGAGGAATCTGACTTTGGATTGTACCATGGATTACCAGGTAACACTGGATTTGTGTTCATATCCTTAAACCTCAATTCTACATATCATCTCTTATTGCATTAACAAAAAACTGCAATCTGATGTAGAGTTTGAGTGACCAGTAATAAAAAAAAATACAAGAGTCAATGCTAATATGCCTTGCAATCTTCAAAAAATAGAAAAGAAAAAAAACATTGTTAGATAAAGTAAGAAGAAGAACCAGACAAAAAGTTACCATTAAGTAAAAGTCAAAGAAGTTAAAAAAGTTAAATTTGCGCATATTGAAGAGGAGAGGTAACTTTAAAGTTTAAGGACTTAGAGAAATCCTGTAAAGTGACATTAACAAAACATGCACAATGTGCTAATGGTAATTAGCCCAGCTGGTCTTTGATGATTTATGTCAAAAGACAAAATGGTTGAGCCGAAGGAAGGAAAGCATTTAGCATTTCTGAATCCAGCTCTTCTCTAAATTAATAATTTGCTTCAAATTTCCGTTCACCTCCTTGCAATTGAAGTGAATAATTATTTAAGAACACAACTTGAATTATATAACTATCTGCATGTACAACACCATTAACGACAAAACCCATGAGAAATCTTGCCCTGTGCTGCTTTAAACGGAAGAAAAGTACTGTGCACAATAGCTCCGTGCAGGTAAGACCCTTTGCATTTATTACATGATTTTATGCCGACAGAGATTTATGTGAACTCAGCTTAGCAGCTAAACTCAAGCTTTATGTATCTGCAGTTGCACATCTAACAAAAAATGTTTGAACTAACTGAATGTCATGGGTTGGCAGAGTGAAGGCAGGGAGCTGAGGTGCGGACCCAAATGCAGACCAAAAGGCGAAGAGGTTGCAGTCCAAAAACATTTATTAAACACAAAACTGAACAAAACAGGCTTATGTGAAGCACAAGGCACTTCAAAACTGAAGTAATCCAACAAGCAAAAGAATCAAGAGCACGGGCAGAGTAATCCAAAGAACAGGGGACGGAAAAGGCAAGAACACTCAACATACAACACAAGGACATGTCAAAGACTGAAGACACAAGCAGGCATATATATATATATATATATATATATATATATATATATATATACATACATACATACAGGGACTAACAAGTGGGGCGGGAGCATCACAGGTGAGGGGGATCAGGACTAATGAGACACAGGCAGGCAGAGAGACAGCAGGGGAAACCTACAGACACCAATAACACCATAGGGACACTAATAACCAGGAGGAAACAGAATATAAATAACTGAACCGGAACATAAGCAGACAGATCACTAATATACCAAAAAACTACAACTAACAGGTAAACCAGACTGAACTAAGATTAAACAGAACTCAGAGCAAACATGGACAAAGTAATACAGAAGTACACAGACCAGGAGTACACAGAACCAAAAACAGAATAAAACAGGAAAGACATGAACATAAAACTAATCTCCTAACACTAATAACTAACTTTATTACAGCTAGAAACTGAGAAAGCCTAATTACCTGAGGTTATTCAACCTTTTGTTACAAAGATTCATCAAATTAAGTGAACACATGAGATAAAATGAGAGCGGGGATTAAAATTCTCTACTTGCAGCCCAATTCCAGGAAACATGTCAAGTCGCTGCTATACAGCTGAATAGTGAAGTGCCTCAAGTTGGCACGATTTTACATACAAATCATGGAAACCAAAGAACATAAGTGAATGCTGAATGGGATGCTAAATGAGATACCACTCAAAGGGTGTAAAATGTGAATTTGTAGTGTCACAGCTTTGCATAATTTTGCAGAAAACATCAGCTATCAGGATAAAGTTTAATACTTCATAATGTTTGGTGTCACTGAAAAGATCAGTCTTATAGGTTAAACCTCCCTGCAAGCAAGATCCAGATAAGAAAAATGTCTTTTGAGCTGGGAACAAAAAGACTCAAGCAGCATTATGGACTAAAACAAGCTCAACAATCTGTTACATTATTTTGTATTATATAATCCGCTTAAGTTTCAGCTCATTTTTAACAAAGCACTGTCTAAGCCCAAAAAGACCATCAATTTCATTTACATACTGTTAAACATATATTTGTAAATATTGTACAAATGATGTTCATTTTGTCCATTTGTTGTAGTAAAGAAGATATAAAATTGGTGTGTTGGATTTTAACTGTGCTGCAAACAGGTAGATACAGATTATGTATGTACGTGTGTGAATGAATATAATCTGGTTTTGGATTTAATAAATCTGAAGGTGCTGATGCCCATTTAAGTAAGTTCTTTTAAAGAATCAGTATTAGAGAAGATGGATTTCTTTGCCTTTGAGTGGAGCTTGCACCAAGTCAGTGGAGGCTCATTATTCCCCTATCAAGCTTTGTAACTACAAAAATTGAATTTCACTCTATAAAACTGAATGGAAGACTCCCACCCACCATCTAGTTGGTCAGAGAAAAAGTGACGTACAGTATCAGCCATGTTGTTTACACAGTGAATAAGGGAAGCACACATACATATTCAATGACAATTTACTAATCTGCTTAAACAAAGGAAAGGGTATTGGGAATGTTCCACGCTGTGTTCTCTTAATTTTTTCTACAAAAAATAATACACTACGTATTTACGTAAGTAATAAATTTCAAAGAATCTCAATTTAATCCTTAAAGCTCTGATCCATTCTGCTTCAAACTTCCTCACATCATCACCTACAGTGGTCATAAAACATGTCCGAATAAGTCACTTAAGACTCTCAAGTTGACCAGAACTAGGAAAAGAGATCATATTTCTCCCATATTAGCTTCTGCACTGGCTTCCTATAAAATCCAGAATATAATTCCCCCCCCAGATCCTTCTCCTTACTTACAAAGCCCTTAATGGTCAGGCACCATCATATCTTAACATGCTCATAGTACCTTATACTAGAGCACTGCGCTGCCACAATACAGAGTTACTTATGGTTCCTAGAGTCTCAAAAAGTAGAATGGGAGCCAGAGCCTTCAGCTATCAAGCTCCTCTCCTGTAGAATCAGGTCCCAGTTTGGCTTTGGGAGGCAGACACCATCTCCACATTTAAGACTTTCCTCCTTGACAAAGCATATAGTTAGGGCTGTCTCAGGCGAGCCCTGAAGCATCTCTTAGTTATACTGCTATCGGCCTAGACTGCCACGACCTCCCATGATGCACTAAACTCCATTCTCCTCCTCTCCCTCTCCCTCTGTATGCATTCTTATCCCATTAATGCGTGTTACTAACTCGACTTCTTCCTTTTAGAGTAGTTTGGTGCTTTCTCGTTCCACTCTTCTCTCCTTCTGTTACTTTCTGCTGGTGTTTCTATAGCTCCAGAGCTGTAGAATCTGGATCTGTGGTTGAGACAGCTGCTACCCCAATGTTCCTGTTTCACACCTGCTGCTACAATTATTATTGTTGTTAGTCCTATTATTTTTATCATTAATATTTCTATATGTATTAGGACTGTTATTCATTTTCATTGATGGCTGTACCACTGTGGACATTGCGTTGGGATGCTCGTACTATTCTCTGCTCTGCTGCTCTCATGCTGTCTCCTCTACTCTCCTGTCCAACAATAACGTATAAGCAATGTTTTATCGATAGTACTACTCTTATTGGTTTGGTTATTTATCAATACTCTTATTAATTATTTTTGATTACGAAAAGTGCTTTATTAAAAATATCTTATTTGAAAAAATCTGGAACAGGATTAGAATTAAATATTTTAAATATAAATCAAGCATAGCGTCAGGCAGGCAACGGAGTCAAGCTCAGCTCAAAATCCCAGCGCATCACCTGATAACAACCCACATCAAGTCAGGCCACACCAGCTAACAGCTCAGCTGATTTCACTCTAAGCAGTCATTGGCAAAGCCATACAAGGCGGCTTATTTAAGCTGCTCTAGCCTGCCTACCCTTTCTGCTTTCTCTGCGAGCCGCTGCGAGATACAGGACACGTACCTGTCAACATCACTGCAGCTTCCAGCATTACCTGTAGCCTGTAGCGATGACAACACTGACACAGAAACGCTGCTTTGTTCTAGGAACCCTGTAATGTCAAGTGTTTCCATTGGCTGTATGGGCAGTAGCTAAATTTGAGGTGGGTTCAAGCACAATACATTAAATTAATTTCATGAACTGGCTTTAGGAACAGTATAAGACAGCTATAAGTGATTTTCCCTATAAAACTGAATAGATTTTCAATCTGAGCAGGAACGCCATTTGTTCCCGACTTTTACTCCCTGAACGGCATTCCCGTGTGTTCTCTACCATTTCCACCACTGGATGAGATGCAGGAAAGGGTCCGGGCCGTCCTGAAACCTGGGCTGCTGCAGTAACTGTGTGGTGCATGCTCTACCCGGTCAGCTACCTGGGTGCTCAATGGTCAACCTTTTTAAATGCGTCCAGAGGTAGTGAAAGTGAGGCAATGGTTTTCTTCAGACCACAGAACAATCTTGCTGACTGTAAGATTGTTTGCTTGATTTCCTGACTGGAAGAGTGTAGCCTGCAACAGTAGAACAAGAAACACTTTCGTATGATAGATGTTTTTGTATCAGGACGGTTAACAGAATGTTAAGTGCACTGCAAAATGAGATAGATCACCCTTGTGACTATACCATGAATTTTCTTTTTTGCTCAAATAATAAAGCCATAGTGGGGGTTGAAAGGGTACTCTAGTAATTTAGTATTGCAATGTTGGAAAAACTGCAAGTCACATATTTAAAGTAGAAATATAATCAAAATTGTGGCCAAGATATCCTGACTCTCGCTCAAAGAAATTCTGAATATTTCTTATAATGCAGGTCATATTTTGTTAGACTTCCCCTTTAATTTAATTTACTTTGTGTTGTGTGTTTCAGCTGGATATGTCTGCTTGTCAGAGGGGTACCTGAGCATTCCAGGTGCCTAGCTGATGTGACCTTGGAAAAAACGAACCTAACATGAAGGAGGTACCTTTTTCTTTTTGCCCCTACCCTTTACAGAGTCTGTGCACACCACTGATATGTCTTGATATCTAGAAGAATATTTTAATGTAACAAGTCGATTATATTAGAAATAACAATATGGTGTAGGAAAGAGCACACCCTGGAATTCCCTATTGCAACACTAGAGGAACCCCGCAGGATCATTCTGTGATTTTTCACATTTCATCTCCTGGATGTACACCGAATGTGTGTCACATTTAACAAGACAGTGAAGCCAAAAAAAGAGACATCCAGCTAAAATATATTTACCCCGTACCTATCATATATTCCCGTTATATTCTGCACTACCGTTTTAAGTGAAATCCTAGTCCCTCTCCCCGTTGCAGAGAAGGGGGGCGGGCTGTAGGACGGAGCAGGCAGCCAGCGTCAGGACTGAATAATCGATCTCTCTGTGTCGGTCAGGAGAACGTTAGTGGGACGTTTCTCTCTCCGTCCCTCCATGTGATTCGGTCGCTTCTTCCCATCACGGTGTGAACGGCAGCAGCTTCACCTCACCTTTCGCAAACCACAACTCCCCTCTACTCCTCCTCTTGCTCTCTACGTGTGTATGTGTGTAGTAAGTGAGTGTGTGTGCACGAAGACTAAGCGGCAGGAAGAAGGAAGCACCAAGGACGTCCTTTTTCCAGCCCCGGGAGCCGGAGATGCAAGGGAGGAACAGTTAGATTAGCCTGTGCTGCTGTTGCCTGCTGCAGGATAACTTCGTTCCGGAGAGTGCTGCATCTGAAGCTCTGCTCTGATCCTTGTTTGGTGTGTGTGAGTGTGTGAGGAGGATTTCAGCCAGTCGCCGGACGGAGGTAAATTGATGTTTGATGCGGCTGCTTCAATGCAATTAAACGGTTTTGGGAGCTATCCACTCACTGTGGTGCTGAAACCAGGCTCTGATCAAATAAGGAAGTGCATGTGTATCCCCGCTTTCACACCATCTCTGCCTCTTCGCATGCAAATGCACAATCAGGTCGATTTTAAACATATTTACTGCACACTGCAGGTAGCTTTAAGTTTTTTAATTGGCTGCATGCATCAGTCACGTAAGCGTTGTTGCTTAATTAACGCGCTGTGCGAGCAGCTTTTTTTGATGCCGGAGTGGGATGGCTGTGTCCAATGTCCCTCCAATGGAGAGTGGAAAGTTTTACCACATGATCAGGAAAAATACACAGCAGTGGTTTAGTCCGGCGTCCACATACACGACTGTCCTGCCAAACTGAGGACTTGCACCGTGCACTTTCTCAAACTCGCTTGGCTGCGGGCAGAGCTCGGCCACATAGAGGTTATTACTGACTGTCGTGACACGTCCTCCCGTCAGTGCCTGACACTCAACACTCAGTTTGTCCGGGATTCTTGAAAACGCGCTACACTTGTAAGGAAAGGATGAGCCCTATCTGCTAATTTGGTCTGTAGATTTGAGAAATTTGGCGTTATTATCTGTTTTCCGTTGTGTTTAGATTGTGTTTGAACCATTGACCTTGGTGTCCTTCAGTTGGCGCATTGAACGCAGACGCAGATTCTATAAGCTTTATATGTGACAATGTTTACCATTTTTATAATGTTCTTTACACATGTATGCGAATAGAGAACGTGTATGCAGTAGTCCAAAGTGAGTTTATTAAGCCTCTTTATCCTACATAATAAAGTCATGGCTTTGGTTAGTCTTCCTGTACTGTATGTGCCGTATCCTCATTGCTTTTGCTGTCCTATTGATATATTTTAGGATTGGAGTTTAAGATTATCGATTTTCTGACAAAAGCATGCATTTGTTGTAATTCTTTTCAGATCTGGCTACAAAGGACTTCTACTTGTCGATAACAATTGAATGTAACATTGCTCGGATAAAGAAGGCAAGGAATTAAAAGCCATCATCATGAATTTCGTTATGAAACAAGCTTTGGGAGGTAAGATTTACCGACTTTTTATTCCTCTGTTCCACCCTAGAGAATGTGAATGCAGATAGGCTACGTGCGTGAGTCCGGTGGTGTTTCTGCATTTCCTTTATTTTTCTCCAAACTTCTGTCTGACTTTTTGATATTCCATGCCTTCCCAATTTCGCGTCTTGATGCACAGATTCACACATCCTTATTCTCCTCAATCTGAGACAGCTGCTGTGGAGGAAGTCAATTCATCTTTTACCCTCCACATCTGCTGCTGGTTCACTGCACACATGGCGCAGTTGGGCCCTGGGGCACACTGACTACAGCTTACTGTAACAGGCTGGTGATTTGTAACTTAGACTGAACAGTTGTGACCAAAAGGGCATTTCATGTTCCAGCGAGTGCCACCTGCTTACCAAGAGGCGTTATAACAGGTCTTCCTGCCGTGGCTCAGTCTTACCATAAATCAGGCTGAGGCGGAGCCTCTTGACTGGACGCTGCAGTGACTCTTATCTTGACATGCTGAGTAGGTATGTTTCCGCGGTAACATTTTTCACCTCGAAGGGGGAAAGATAATCAAAACAAAATCTAATCTTCAATAATTTCATTCCAGCGTGCAGGCATGCGAATGATTTTCTAATTGTTTGTGCTGCAACGACTCCCCGGACATGAAATTATCATAACAGATTAATGAGTTTTGAAGGAAAATGAACTTGTTGAACATGTATGAACATGCAGATGGAAGGTAAATGGACCTAAATGGTTTTCACACAGCAGAGGCGCTGCTTGGTGATTTGTCCATAGCGGGCCCCTACAGCAAATGTTTGCTGAGAGTAGAAATCCAACCCTGGTCTGCCGGTTTTGGTGTCGTGAGGAGATCATCAGACTCGAGTCTGACTTATGTGCACTGAAATTTATTTGTGGTCCTCAAGCATCAGTTTTGTCATTACTCGCCTACTCCTTCAATACGTTCTCAAAAGCAACTCATCACATATGGACGTTTGGTTAAGACCCCTTGGCGTCGCTCATAGCGCAGCGGGTACCATCTTTTTTAGCGTCGCTTTTGCACGTGGAGAACTCCGCGGTCCAGATAGACTTTCAAAGTAAGACGTGCTTAACGTTGTGAAACGGTCGCAGTTTGGTTCCGAAATATCTCAATCAAAAAATACCGTACATTTACTCATATCTATTCTGTCTCATTTTAGCATTTACAGTGAAGCACCAAACACTTTAAACAATTGTTTGGATATGGGTTGAGCTGTTGTCTGTTTTAAATAAAGTCATCATAGTTACTTACTTTCTTCAAGGCCGAGGCACTGAAGGGACCAACTGTCTGATCTGAACGTATTCCATGCTCTTGCCTTGTAAACTAATTATTTGAAAATTATCTGTGGACAAGAGGTAAATTTTAAATAATTAACAACTTACATGTAAACTTTCTTTCTTTCTAGTAGTTACCCCTTCCATGTTTCCCCAGGTAGCTCTGTGGTTAATGTCACAAATTTATGAACTGCAGGTAATTCCCTCAAAGTCTGCAGTGATGCAGACCTACGGAAAGTGTGCAATTAAGGCTCTCTGCGAGAGAGTCCTCATGCACTTCATGATTTGACAGAGGGACAGTCCTAAGCCCTTACAGTCTCACCGGGAACGCGCCTCAAAGTCTGTGAGTCTGTGAGTGTGGAGATTGGGATTCATCCATAGACAAACCCTGCCGACCACCTGTTCTCCATTATATGACAATTAAACTTCGTTAAGAAACAATCGTTGAAAGGAAAGACCAACCTTTTACAATTATGAATATATATGCAGTCATCACTGTTGCCTCTGGCCAATCAGTCTGGTGGATCTGGGGTTATGTCACAGTAGATCTGTGTAGTGCAGCAGGTATATATGTTAAAGCAAGAGGTGGAAGAAGGATCCACTTCATTAAACAGCTGCTGTAGCTCCATCTTCCTTCTGTGGTTTTGTTGTAGTCACATGTAGATACAAAACCTCCTCATTCTCATTCATTTACATTCTGACATAAAACTCTCTTGATGTAAAATGTTTTTGGTGTTATTTTATGAAACGTGCTGTCTAAAATGGGACTTCTGGTGTAAGCTTACCCAACTTGTAAACAGATGGTAAGATTTTTTTCATGTTGTGTCATGTTGTCAGCTGTGCAGGTGTTTCTCATTTTACTGATAGCCCAACGCTGCTGCAGTGTGGTGCCTGCCTACTTCCTTTTTATAATATTTACATTTTCACAGGAACAAAGAAAGGCCTGATTACTCTTCTTCAGTATGTTCAGTGAGGACTTTCTGAATGAGTGCATTGATTCAAAAACATTAAAAATGTATTTGGATTGAAACTACTAATCATTATTTTACAGAATCATGATTATTTTAAAAATGGGAAATCTAGCAAATGCACACTTCTCTAGGACAGAAGATTCATACAACTAAACTAACTAGAAAGGACAAAGCCATAATGTAACTTTGAGAACATTTTATACATACTTAATGTTCTGTGCGGTAGATTACACAATGGCAAGTTTAAAGAGTCTGACAATAGATTTTTATGTCGTAGAGAAATGTATGAAATGGAATAAAAACCGATGGTACTAGAAACGGTGGGAAAAATACACCAGTATAAAATTGCAACACCTGTAGTCAAAAATGGTCATCAAATATGTATACATGAGTTGTAGTTAAGGAGCTAAAACTTGCAAACCCACTGGTATGTTGCTTTAAAGGTGCTGGTCTCTGTGGCAGTGTTCTGTGTGTCTGTGGCTGGAACAGCTGTGTTATCATATAGACGTGTGTGTGGTTCACTGCTGGTGGGTGTGTTAGGGGAGCTGCGGGTGCCCGCTGCTGAGTTTGTACAAAAGCTCCTCGTCAACAAAGACAACGAGTCAAATCCGCTGAACTGTGCATAAAAGAAATTTCACACTTGAGGAAAACCGGGAAGTTTGTGTCAAGGTCTTCACCTTAAGCAGAGTATTTCTTTCCGTCTTGGGGAACAAGTTTTTTTCCATTTTCTTCTTAAGGAGTAATGAGTTTTCAGTGTGCAGTGGATTAGCTGTGGGCTATTATCTCACTTCTCTCTCTGTCTCTGCGCTCTGAGGAGAAACTCACACTCCATCTGCTCCCATCTAGGCTGTGATTTGTATTCTGTCTGTTTTATACAGTGAGGAGCAAGGTTGTCTCAATTGGCACCAAAGAAGTGCTTGTCTCAGTCCCCCATGACCCTTTTGTAAATCAAAAGTTCCCAGAGTTTTTCATGTCAGAGACCCCCAGAAGATAAAGCTCATATGAGGAGAGTATTAGCAGACATTTAACCTGCTCTGCTGGTGTTTAAACAACTCCACAAATAGGCATCATTAGCCGACAGAGACAGCAGTTCAAATATGTCTCTAAAATAAACTGTGTGAACTTATAATTTTGGTGACCTCATGTTATTCCCAGCATGTGTAACATGTAATATAGTCGCAGCAAAGTTGTTTTGGAATCTCCCCCTGTTGACGTGTTCAAGGATACTCCAAAAGTGGAACTAAATGTTGAACAAAAACATCTTCAACCAAACACATGTAATCCTTTTTTTTACAAGCATTCATGTATCCTTTTGGTTTGAAAGCCTTTCTTTGTCCAAGGGCAGTTTTCAAAATGGTCCCTGCTTGCAAACGCAGTTCCGTGCAGTGGAAATGTAACACAAAAATAAAGATAAAAACGAATGATTTCCTATGAAGATGTTATAATATGTCAAATTCATGCAAATTCCATATAAAGTTATCAAATTAGATTCCATTTCTAAGAACTGTGTTTCACTATTGTGATATAGGCCTACATCAAAGAAAACTTTTCAGATGTGATACAGAAAACCTGCAATAACTCATTTTGTTGGTTTTAATCAGTTTGCTTAGAATCATTACTTTATTCTGCAGAATATTGTGAAACAATACAACATCAAAAATGATCAGCACAAATATAAAATATATGATTTGCAGATCAATATTTGAAGCATGCAAACATACCTGTCTGGTCATTTAACATGTAGTGAATACAATCAAAGTAAAATGGAGCATGTCCTTATTTGGACCCCCAAAGAACACACAAAAACTGCTGGACTCCCTGAACGACAGTTTTGAAACAACTGGCCATCAGTGACATGGAGGAAGAAAAGTAAGGACAAATGAGGTAGGGATTCGGTCTCCTAGGCAGTTAGAGCAGTGTGTCTATGTGTGTGTGTGTGTGTGTCAGTGTGTGTAGGGCTCTAATCGCAAGAACGGGAAACCGTGCAGGGGGACGGGGTAAAATTTATTGTGTGTATAACATCATCAAAATTGCTCGTAAATGTAAGTCAGCTTTCTCTTCTTTTTCTCTCGATGAAGCTGCAACTCCAGCTCCTCCCTCCTCCTTCTTCCTCCTCCTCTAACATCTCTGCCCTCGGCCTCTGTGCAAGAGGAGAATGAGGTGTAGGAAGAGATGAAAAGTGACAAATTGATCTTTAAAACTGGGTGTTATATCATCAGCGGCTGACGGCAGAGGTTGTAAAGTCGCGCTTGCACTCTGGACCAGCAGAAGCTGTAATCTCCGTTTAATGGGAGATGTTTTCTGTCCTCTGTGGCCTTGCAGTTTCTCTCCTTATCCTCTTTCCGCCCCTACTTCTATTCATTCTTTCATTCATCATTCTCAACTCCTTTCTCCCTCTAACACTCCCTCCTCCTTCTTACCTTCCTCATGTACTCAGTCACGTTTCTTGATACCTTTATTTCACCCTCTTTTACCTCTCACAGTTCCTCGTCATTCCCCTCCCTCCCTGCACAGCTCCCTAACCTCTCTACATTTACTCCATCACGCTCTCTATCCCCTCTTTGCTCTTCCATCCTTCAATTTTAAATTTCCTTTCCATTCTTTCCTCCCTCCCTCCCTCCCTCCCTCCCTCCCATCATCCTTCAACGATTACAGTAAATCTTAAGGGCGAAGCAAGGAAACCTCAATCAGGCAGCCACAGGGGAAACTGGGATGTGTGTGTGATTCCGTGATTGTTTGTGTGCAGCAAGAGAGAGAGAGAGACAGTGTGACAAACAGACCAGAGAGACTGGGGTGGACCTTAGTTGTTGGCTTTAGCTGGCATTAGACGATAAAGGGTGTATGTTTGTGTGTTTGTGTGCGTGTGTGTGTGTGTGTGTGTGCGTAAAAACACAAAATTGGCAAGCAGTACACACACCACCAGGACAAAAACATCAAATTCGAACCTACTGACATACTGATAAACAAAGCCAAGCACACACAAAGACACACACACAGGGAGTCTTAATCAGTGGGATGCGACAGACCTCCCGCTCAGTTGAAAACCACAGCAAGGGAACATTGAGAGAGCGCTCGAGGAGCTGTACCACGGTACTTCAGAGAGAAAAGCCTACAGTTGAGCCTTTCACACACATCTACTGGACAAACATGTAAACACTGTCTAAGAAGACAAACTTGTGTTGTGTCAATACTGCAGAGCATTTTGGCCGGATGCAATACACAGATATGCACACTGAGTCAGGGATTCCTGGGACTAAACAAAAGAAAAGTCACACAGCTGTCAATCATTTTCAGATTTGAATTCCTCTTCGTGACTTATTTCTTGCAGCTCCATTTTCTGTGCAAACCAGCAGTGTTAAAGCTGCATTGTCTTATTATGGGAGGTAAAATGATTCATTCAAAATCTTCAATGTCATTTTAAATTAAAATTACATACAGCCATGTTAGGTGTTGCTGCCTTTGAAGGTGTGAGCAAAATTGCTATTGCTGCACCAGTAAACACAGTTGCTACTTCTGATAAGGACGTTTGGTTTTAACCTTTATTTATTCAGGGTCATTTTAGGTCAAATGCAGCTCTTAATGATCTGTCGGCACTGAGCAGCTTCACTGGGTGGAAGTGTGGAATAAACCGAGATGGAGCTTGGATTTCAAAATTGGATGTTTTTAGGGTCAAGAAATCAGTTCAGTGTCAAGTTTAAAATCCCTCCAATATATTTTAAAAAGGGGTGGTGATTGTGCAGTGGATGAGACACATACCTTTGGCGTGAGAGACCCGGGTTCAGTTCCCGAGTGTGACACATCCACCAATGTGTCCCAGAGCCAGACACTTAAGACACTTAACGGCTGGATAAAAGCGTCAGCTAAATGGCAGCACGGTGGCCTCACAGCAAGAAGGTCGTCCTGTACTTTCTGTGAGTTTGCATGTTCTCCCCGTGGGTTTCCTCCGGGTGCTCTGGTTTCCCCCACGATCAAAAACATGACTGTGACTGGTTCTCCAGTCACTGCATTCAATCTGGAGTTGGTCCCCGGGTCTGTACAGTGACTTCCCACTGCACCCTTCAGGGATGGTTAAATGCAGAGGATGAATCTTGCTATGTGTATGTGACAAATAAAGTACCTTTAAATGTAATGTAATTTTGAACATGGCGTATGGCGTCAATAAAACGGTAGTTAATCTGATGTGGGGTATGTCACACTAAAAAGGCTGGGATACACTGTTTTAGACTCAAAAAAGACCAAAGACCAAAAAGATTCTCAGTGGTGTTATAAACATAATCCTCATGGCAATAGACACAGCCTATACTCCGTACTGTTGCTCCACAAAATCCTAAGAGACAAAGAAAAACTCATTAGATAAACTCAGATCTTATAACACAACAGCTGACATGCTGGAAATACGCTGTTTTCACAATAGTCGTCGTATACACATTTAGTCACACAAATACACACATACAGTGCATACAGTACTAAAGTGGGTGTAATAGGTCATGCATCTGTGCAAAAGTAATCCTTATAAGAGACAGTTATGGAAGCATTCACTTTAAAGTGTCATGGCTAATATTGATAGGTTAACTGTGAAAATGTAATATGCGGTATACTGTAAGAGACAATTCCCTGTGCTCTGGTTGTGCGTTCACATAGGAGATAAAATATAATTATCCTAAAGGATTAATTAGGATTAGCCGAAGAACCCTGGAGTATATATAGCTATATGAAGATATGTAACTGCTATGTGACCTTCCAAAGCCAAGCGGGTATATGGGCTGTTATTTGTTTACTTGTTCAAAGATAGAAAAGGAGACCCGTTTGTATATTTTTTTTAGTCTGTATTTCTTGTGTGTGTTCAAATCTGACTTTTCTTAATGCTGGTATGTATCTTTTCCACATCATGTACATCCTCTCACTCAATGTCCTTAAACAAACCAACATCTGTAAATGAATGGCTTTTGCATGTCCTCCCACCCCATCTCGTTTTCATTTTCCTTTTCTTCTCTGTTCCTCACTCCCCTCTATCCATCTTGCTCTGTCCACTCTGCTAATGAGGCTGATATGGACCCGCTCTATGAGCTCTAGGCATGGCCTCTGTTCTCCTGCTGTCTTTAAAAGAGCTATGGGACAGATTCATACACACAGCCTTTGTACAGCTAGTAGAGAGAACATAATCATTTTCTCTTTTTATGCTAAGCATTGATTCAAACAATGTAAACATTGTGTGCCAAGGCCTGGAAAAACAGAGATGTGGGCCCAAACACAAGACACTACATTGCATTACAGTACATTTGCAATACTTAAAGCCCCCCTCCAGCCAGTTTTAACTGCCGTTTTTTGTTAACGTTCTTTCTCAAACAGAGAATGGGGGTGTGGTTAATAGTCGGACGTAAAACATTACCATGACAACCAAAAACTGCCCGGCTAGAGTGTTCACTAACGATATGCTGTGTTAACATCACTACACTGTAAAGTTTAGTACACTTTACTATCTGGCAGGAGTAGCCATTACTTACCCATGACAGAAACTAATGTCCGCGTCTCAGCTGTTATCAATCATACAGTCGATGGTCCTGTCACACACTGCACACGATAACTCCCACTATGTTTTATGGTGCGCTTACTTTACCGCGGGGGTGTGGTGGGTGCCTCCGGCAATGCATTGGTAAAACGGACGTCAGTGAAATGCATGTTGCAGACTGTGTATAAGACGTGGCGGGTGAAAGTGCGACGCGTTTTTTTAAGAGGAGGAAACATAAATAAAATGAAGACCCTACGGGGCGGCTGTGGCTCAGGAGGAAGAGCGGGTTGGCCGTTAATCGGAAGGTCGGCGGCTCCCTGGATCCTTGGTTGCTGTCGAAGTGTCCTTGGGCAAGATACTGAACCCCGATTTGCCCCTGGCGGCTATTCCGCCAGTGTATGAATGAGTGTGAATGTTAGTTTCCGTTTGAGCACTTAGGCTCAGTGTATGAATGTGTATGACTGGTGAATGCACATGTAGTGTAAAAGCACTTTGAGTCGTCGAAAAGACTAGAAAGGCGCTATACAAGTACGGAGCATTTACATGTTAGCTAACTTTCTGCAGTAACTATGCTAGCTAACTACAACTTAGTCAACTTAGCTAACTAAACTAGAAAGAGAAACCAACAATCAGACACAGAGAGACATACCTAATGTAAGTAAATTACATGATAAATTGGTTAGCTAGCTCACAACGATGTTTATCGGTTTGATGC
The DNA here is from genome assembly GCF_021292245.1 of Micropterus dolomieu. Classification (NCBI taxonomy): domain Eukaryota; kingdom Metazoa; phylum Chordata; class Actinopteri; order Centrarchiformes; family Centrarchidae; genus Micropterus; species Micropterus dolomieu. Next base: position 29,801,365 of record NC_060168.1, on the reverse strand, counting down.
TCTGACTTAACGAGGTGTGATGGCGTGACAGTTTTTTAATGAGACGTTTTTAATGAAACGTGTGACTTATGGAATTACTATAGTCATACGTCACAACCCCGTTTTAACAACTAAGCAACTTTTGCAACTTTGAGCACAAAATGAAGCTATTTGTCAAAAAATATTTGGCAAACTATGTGGGTAATCAACATTGTAAGGAAATGACTTGGAAAAATATGAAATATCATAGAAATCCCAAAATATACTGGAGGGGGGCTTTAATAAACACATGGCAGGCTAGAGTCCAAACACAGGTTAAGGTCCATAAACAGAAAACACAATCAAATGGGTAACAATCCAACAAACAATATCCAAAATCCAAATGGTAAGGAACACTGAGCACAACAGAGACACTCCACATGACGATGACGATGCGACAACATGTAGCAGAGACCCAGATAATACAACACACAAGCAGGAAGGAGAACAAAAACAGGTGGGACTCATTAGGTAATCAGGACAACGGGAAACAAAGCACACGACAAGCACACGACAAGCAACAGACACAGACGATTACCAAACTAAAACAGGAAATAGGACAACATGCTGATGCATGGACCAAACTCTGAACAAACAGAAAAAAACAGGCACATGGACAAAGCAAATACACAGACCGAATCAGACAGCCATGTGAAGCTGAAATAGGATTTTATACAGTAGCACTCCCATCAGCACGACTGTGATATTACAACATGTTATTATTTGCCCTTCAGCCCTGTTCATAGAGAACAGAATCATTGGTCTTTTCAAATATTATTATATTTTCATTATATTCAGTATTCATTTCAATTAGGCCTCCAACACACATGACACACCTTACAAGAGTTGATCATTTAACCACAAGCTTAGATAACATGACATGTAATTTCTATACACACGCTTCCTGCTAGATTTCATATAAAACCTTTGCGCATGGGTGGGCAGTCTCTATGAGCAATTCAAATGAGTTTCTTCACACTTAACCAGCTTTCAGCTGACTTGGCATGTAAGAATAATGTTTTATGGCGGATATCAAGCTACTTTAACTCAATTCAGAGAAATAAGCCAAGAAGGGAAGCATTGTAATCCTGATAAATTGATGTGCGGTAATGATATCTTTAGTCTTTAGACACCGCCGCTGCACAGCACAGTGGATTTTATTATCTATGGTGCAGAGACTCACCTTGGAAAAAATAATAAAACACAGATTCCTTTGTGATCCAAAACTTGGAAATGTTTGACTATGAGTTGAAGACTTTTCATGACTTTAGTTTTGTCAGATTTTTATTTTATTAACATTTTAATGAGAAATCTTAAATTTAGTGAGACAGCACCAGATTTTCAGTATACCTGGCAATATATTAAAGTGGGTAGTTCTTACAAATTTAGTTATCCAAATATGTAAAAGCTCACATATCTCATTTTACAATAGGCCAGTCAATGGTAATGTGGTTATAAAGTTCATAATATGGTTCGGTGGAAATCTATTAGTAGGAGACGCGGTTCATTACCATCCACCATACCACAGAGAAAGGGATTACACCTCTTTGATATTTGTTGGGACATTAGTCATACAAAATATGCTCCTCAAATGTGTTTTAAAACTTTACCAAGAATTAGTTGAAAAGAGGAACTTATTCTTAATTAAGCTTTGAGTTCATTAATGTGTTAAATTGATCTGGAACTGATTTACCATGTTACCTGTGATCACAGATCTCCTCAATGGAAAGAAAAAGATAGTTTGCTATTTTGATTGGCCAGTGTTTGCCTGAGTGTAAGCACATTCGTGAATGGACTGAAGTTAGGGAAAGTTGGGAGATCAGAAACCGCTGTGTCTATTGTGCTTATTTTACTTAATAAAATGTTTTCATAGATGTTAGACCAAAAATCACACAGAGGTATATATTTGTACTGGATGCTCATTTTGCCAATTCTATCAGCCCAATCCGCCTCAGAGCTAACTGTATGTTTGTGAAGTCTGACCTAAGTTAGGCTTTTGTAAAACCAAAAACACTGTCAAAAAGGAAATAGACAATACTCCAGACTCTGTAAAAAGTGTCAGTCTACAGATAGTTGATGTATTGATATTGTATTCGTCATCATGGTCCAGCCATGTCAAACTGTGTGTGTATTTTGTGTTATAATCACGGTGAAGTGACCAACGACCAGCCTGCTGGGATTTTCTGAAACTCAAGTTACAGACCACTGCTTTCAGATGCTGCCATGCCTAATACATCTAGTTTGGTAACTTATGAAGCCCCCTGAGGCTTCAACAGTCAGGACAGTTCTCAGCAATTAGGGAAAGTGTTTCCTTTTAACGCAGCTTGGTTCAGGGACTGTTTGGAGCAGACTTGCTCTTTTTCAGCAGCCATGTGAGTCATGCTCACAGTTACATGCTGCATATTAATACAATTTATATCGTCCACTATTGGCAGCTTGCTTATTTCCCAAGAGAGTTGAAACCAAATCAAGACTAAGGCCTATCATAATCAAGTCCTATTCAAAAGTATGTAAAAAATAAACGTAAAGATAATGCTTAAATGGCTAAAGGATCTGCTTAGAGTTCTGTACTATACCTCTTCACCTCTATGCAATTACAAAATAAAGTTTATGAAAGTACTTTAAATCTTTACCAACCATAAGAATATGAGTATGTCTTGCTATAGAGTGATACCTGTGATGAAACAAGACAAAATCACAGCATCACTGTAATTTAAATAACCCTCAAACAGGAGTTTCTTGAGTTTGTCAGGTTCTCTTGGCTGCCGACTTTAACACCCAATCAGACGGTCTTTGTGCTGTGCTGAGCTATATTTCTCCCTCATATAATAATGGCAATTGATTGACATTCTCCAACCTATGGGGGTTTTCTGCCCTGCAACAGCCTGCCGGGGGTGGGCAGTCCAACAGAGTGAATCCCCATGTGGCCGATGTGGCTGTCAATCAAATTCTTTTCATTGTCAACACAAAGATTCCCTGATGTATTGTGGTAACACTTGGAAGGACAGGAGAGGAATGAGCAGAATAACCAGCTTAAATAGCTGAATGCACACCTGTACTAGGCACATGAAAAGCTAAAATACCAACTCTTTAAATGGCATTTTATTTGGTGTTTATTTCATAAGGAACCTTAAGTAAGTATACAGCATGGTTTCAGACTGTCCAAGCAAGGGTGGTATTTTCTCCAACCCACTCATGACTGCTTTTCCTTGGTCTGAACTAATGGTGCAATCAGACTATTTAACATTTATGTCTTTAGAGAAAGTTACTCTGTCAGACTAGGTGATCACTGTGTCTTGGCTAAGAGACATGTCAGACTGCATGTTGATCCATGACCAATTTTATAATCATAAAAAGTTGATCAGGCAGGAGAGCCTGTCAATAAACAAATAGGACTGTCTGTTTGATAGGGCCATTTTTGGGCTGATATCCATGGCTGATCTTGTGTTAAATAATTTATGTTTATGGCCACTTGGGTTAAACAAGCTATAAACACAACACTGACATACACTGAACAAAATTATAAATGCAACACTTTTGTTTTTGCTCCCATTCATCATGAGCTCTAAGATCTAAGACTTTCTCTATGTACACATAAGGCCTATTTTTCTCAAATATTTTTCTCAAATCTATCAAAATCTGTGTTAGTGAGCACTTCTCCTTTGCTGAGATAACCCATCCACCGCACAGGTGTGGCATATTAAAATGTTGATCAGACAGCATGGGTATTGCACAGGTGTGCCTTAGGCTGGCCACAATAAAAGGGCTCTCAAAAATGTGTAGTTTCACTGTATTGGGTGATCCAGGGGGTCCAGAAACTAGTCAGTATCTGGTGTGACCACCATTTGCCTCACACAGTGCAACACATCTCCTTCGCATAGAGTTGATCAGGCTGTGTTTTGTGGCCTGTGGAATGTTGGTCCAGTCCTCTTCAATGTCTGGATGTGGAGGTCCTGGGCTGGTGTGGTTACACGTGGTGTGCGGTTGGATGTACTGCCAAATTCTCTGAAACGCCTTTGGAGACGGCTTATGGTAGAGAAATGAACATTCAATTCACAGGCAACAGCTCTGGTGGACATTCCTGCAGTCAGCATGCCAACTGCACGCTCCCTCAAAACTTGCATCATCTGTGGCATTGTGCAGTGTGACGGAACTGCACATTTTCGAGTGGCCTTCAATTGCGGCCAGCCTAAGGCACACCTGTTCAACACCCATGCTGTCTAATGTGCATCTTGATATGCCACACCTGTGAGGTGGATGGATTATCTTGGCAAAGGAAAAGTGCTCACTATATCTCAATATCTGAGAGAAATAGGCCTTCCTTGTACATAGTGAAAGTCTTAGATCTTTGAGTTCAGCTCATGATGAATGGGGCAAAAACAGAAGTGTTTTGTTCAGTGTATTATCACGCAAGTTAGCATGTTAACAAACAGTGGCCTACATACACCTGAAAGTGGTTGGCAATGGTGCAGTGGATAAGAAACATGACTTTGGTGTGAAAGATCAGGGTTTGACTCCCACCAATGTGTCCCTAAGCAAGACACTTAATCCCTTGTTGCTCCAGAGGCGTGCAACCTCTAAAGTGTACAGAAACTGTAAGTTGCTCTGGATAAAAGTGTCAGGTAAATTAATGTAAAATGTAGCAGCATTTAGCATTCATCCTGAGGTATAGCATAGCTCTTTAGCAGTTTTATGATTACTAGCTATCTGTTTGTGTCTTCATGCTTTATAGGTGGCGTTATCAAAAAAACTTTTTTAATGAAAACAATTACCTGTGGCTGTTGGAAATGCGATTGAGAACATTGACATTTAACTGTAACAGTGAAGTTGCGGGCTGTAATATCAGAATGTTAAGCAGAAAGATGCTAAACACTATGAAAAACGTGTCATGTTATAATTCTATGTAGGTTTATCATTACAATTAATTTCCCTCTGTAGCTGGGTGACTATACTGACGTTATAGTAATATTTATAAAGAGCCATTAATGCAAAAAAGGATAAATCCTTTTACCTCCTAATATGTATTTTTATTTTGCAGACTTTGGCTAACAAGCAAGTGGACTGAGAAACACTAATAAAAAGATCACATGCATTCATTATAATTGCAATTATATCAACCCATGTAGTGATACTAATCCGATTTTGTGCTCATCATGGTCAGAACATATGCCTCGATAACAGTTTCTGTTTAATTTTTTTCCAAACAGCTTGGTTATTCACTTCACCTTGTGTAAACCAGTGAGTGATCTCATGACACTACTGGACTGTCATCGGCAGTACAAATAACCAGGCACATACACTGTTACAGACACACTTATTCCTTGCAGATCAATGATCCTCTATGAACCTAAACACACAAACACATCATTTCTTTCGCTCCGTGCTAATTACGTCTCCAAATAGATTTTCTTTTCTGATCTTGGTGGTGAGTTCAGGGAATCAAAACACTCTAGCTACATTGCCAGGGAGCTGAGAGACGGCATGCTGCATGAGAGCCGCTGATGCTTATTACTGATTCACGCTTTGACCTAGAAAGCAGTTAATAGCGTACGCTGAGGCTGCATGACACTTAACTATACGCTATGGTGAGAGGGATGACTAGATAGCACACATTAGCGTTATGGAGCACCCTCTTGATTGTGTTTGTGTGTGCGTGTGTGTGGCTGTACATGCTATCTGTTTTCAGTATATCATCATTCTGTAGGAATTTTGCTACTCTAATTTGGCTTGTTTCACTGAAATTTGCAGTTGACTCAGTGTTCTCCCAGGTGTTATTATTTTATGGCTCTCAACTGACCATTTCCCAATGTGATCTTGATCATTCTCCTCAGTTGTGTATATGATGCTTTTTGCTATTTCATTTAAAAATGAGGCAGCAGCCCTTTAAAACTCTGTCCATCCATCCATCCATCCATCCATCCATCGTCAACTGCTGGAGCCAATCCCAGCTGACATTGGGCGACAGGTCGCCAGTCCATCACAGGGCCCCTTTAAAACTCATACTTGGAAATGGTGTTGTATACTACAGGTTTATTGACAGAACTCTAACAGCACATACATTTGTAAGATCAATGCAAAGAATCTATAACCACACCAGCTGGCATCCTTCCAGCCACATCGAGCCAGCTGGGAGGATGGGATTAAGTGGGGAACAAGCAAAGTACTTGAAGGTGTATGGGTTCAGTGGGGTTATTTTTAGACTTGAACTGTTTAGTTTTTGTTTTTTTCAACAACTTTTGTCTTATTTTCACAGTTTTGGACATCACTTATATCAGCTATAGACTACCTGAAATGTTATAATATTAGCTTCAAGTTCAAGTTCAAGTTTTATTTATATAGCACATTTAAAAACAACACTAGTTGACCAAAGTGCTTTCCACAATAGACAACAAATATACACGACAACAACAGTAGAAAAAGTAAAAAATAAAATAAATGTCACTGCTCAACTCTGTTTGAAGGCCAATGAATAAAGATAGGTCTTTAGCAAGGATTTGAAAGTGTCAGGAGTCACCTTTAGTTTTTAACCTGGATCTGGGGACGCTGAGGAGCATCTGGTTATAATCCTATTGTTCTGCATTGAAAAACTGTGTCCATGGATACAATAAGTGTTGTAGGTATAATAACAAATTATTGCAACACAGAGATGTGGTGAAAGTTTGAATGTTTGTCTTCACTTTTGTCTCCAAATAAATTTGGTAAGACTGAGGTATTTATTTATTGTGTGTGACTGCTCAGTGAAGATAAATCCACTTCTTAATCCCAAAAGTTAAAAAATAATGTACACTGAGCTCCTCCCGCTGGTACATGGCTCCAGATCAGAACAGAATCTAGTGCCTCTATTTGTCCAGAAGCTCTATCTCTGCCCCCGGCTCGCTCCTCAAGAGAACCCCGTCACTCAGAAGCTGTCTGTAGGCTCTGCCCTCCCTACACAAGATCAAGTCACATAGTCGCAGAAAAAAACCCTGAAACCTCAAACTCCATTTGGGAGCTGTTCCTTGTCACTCAGACAAAACTATCAGAGGGTTTTTGCAACATGGCCCTTTCCTCTAAGTAACATAGAAGTAACTTACCGAAGCACTGCTGCTAACTGTACTAGCTGCTATTAGCCCTTTACCTCTCAATTAGACTCAACTCAGACTTGGAGCTCAGTATACCGGGGGGGTGTTGGTGTGTGTTTACAATACTAGCAAAGGAGCTTTGGACCGCCGTGAGGAAGAAGTTTTCAGGCCTGGTGCCAGTGACCCAGCGGGGCTGGATTGAGCACTAGAACTGGAACTAGGCGGGCAAGCCATGGGACAGGACGGGACACATGCTGGGACCAAAGACAGAGGCCAGTTTGACCACAGGGAAAACAGTACCGAGGTGATTTACAGCGGTTCTGACCAGGACCCTGTCTCCGGGGACGACGAAGACACACTGGGTTCAGGCGGGGACGGGAGAAGCGTCAAGCGGTTTGTAGCAAGTTCATTTGTAAGTAACGTTATGCATCGTCCATCATATTGATAAGTCCGCATCCGAGTCTCCTTGCTGGTTGTTCCGACATATATTATATTTGAAAGGCTCATTAGTAACTCTGTAATGTAACACAGTGATAACAATGTTGCTTATAACATTCTTTCTCAGGCCTGGAACTCACATTTTCTGATATCCCAAAAATATATGTTTAAATAATAAAATGAATATTATAAACATGCAACGACTAGTTCACTAGGAAAACCTTTAGTTGGGGGCAACCCTATTGGATGTGCAGATTATTTGTTTTCTTTAAAAAAAACAACATGGACCTGCAAGTAGCCTGTTAGAGTTATCAGACAGACTGTGCCTATGTCCAGCAACCAACAATTTCACTATAAAAGAGCAATTTTAGTATGTATGCTGGCAACTTTTAAGGATGTTTGATTTTGTCATTTTCCTACTGTCATAGTTTGAAATAGTATGTTTGCACTTTAGGCAAAGGGTTAATTTTGCGCAAGTACACCAATGGAGGGCAGGCAGAAGAACTGGTCAGGACAGCAGGTCAGTTGACCCAGCAGCATCCAGAACTTTCTGCAGGGGTTAGCAGCTGTACACTTGACACTTGCACACACACACATATTGGCAGTGGCAGGGCTGTCTGATCTAAGGGCAGAAGGAATCATTGATGTGTTGTGGCCTGCTGAGCCGCCAGGAGGATCCTGATGCAAAGAGACACTGCTTGCTGCTGGGACACACGAAGCGATGCAAAGTTATCAATGACCGCTGTAGGAGCGGTAGAAACTGCAGAGTTTTCTCCTGCACAAGTTGTGTCGTAAAGTGAGTTTTTAAGCACATGGCCAAGAAATCACTGAGTCACTGTTGTTGCTCAAAAACCTTATCAACCCTTACAGACGTACCGGGGGCAGTTTGTGCAATCAGACTGCAAAATTCAACTTATTGCTCTGTTCATGATGATGAAACATACACTCAAACATATGCCTGTCCACCAAAAATGACATATAAACATAAATATAGACAAAGATGTGTGTATGCAACTACACTCCCAGGACTCTTAAGGCAATCCCCCCCACACACACAGAACACATACAGACACATAAACAAAAACATGTTGACAGATGCAATAAAATGACACATCACATGTACAGATTAACATACATATACGATTCAAACATGAACACACACATTCAAAAAGACAACCATGATTAGAGACACACAGAGCAGCACATTAGTTGCACACATGCACATCACAGATGGGCTCCCTCTGTACCTCTGCAGTAACTGTGCTGGGAGGAAATGAGTCATCTGTTGGGCCAGAATATTTGCACCTAAATTATGCAACATCGCTGTGCTGACCTCCACTGTACATTTTTGGCAATTTAACATCAAACGCCACCATTCAGTTTGGGTCAAAAGAGTTGAACCGTTAAAATAAAGAAATAGTTTTATGATAACTTCAGGGCCAAATGAAAGTATAAATATAAAAGGATATACACAACAGAGTTAATCAGCTCAGCCACTGAAGTGTGAAAGTTACTAAAAGGCTTCTATTCCCAGCAGGTTTCCCCTTAGAACTAAAGGGAATTACAAAGTTGGATTTTTAGCTACATACAACACTTTTTTAAGGCAGAGCTGTTCTGATGGCAGTAGTTAGATGATTTGATCTGTTGATCAGTGGGTCTAGCCAGGGAACAACAGAGTGCAGGTTAGATTATCATCAATCGGTAATAGAGTTGTGAAGTAGGAGTAGCTGCTAGTTTCAGTAGAATAGTTCCCTGCTGTTAAATTTCATTTGAAAGTTTTCTTTTAAAAGCTATTCTCAACATTCCTTAACATGACAACAATGGAGCCTCTTATGCTACAATTTATGTTATGGGATTTTTGGCTAATGGCTTTGAATACTACAATACCCATAAGCTTTAGCCACTACTGCTATGGAGAAGAAGGCAATCAGAGACATGAATCAAAGCAGGAGGACATTCAGATCGTTTTGTTGTTACAATTTCATAAACATATTTAAATTTTTTATCATTTATTTTAATACAATATAGCGCTATAACGGACTTATCTCCATAAATGTACACAAACTTATACATTTAACTTTTAATGACCAGATATTTTGTAGCACAGTTGTTGAACTTTTGTATTGGTGATTCAACCAGGAGAGTAACATTATCTATCACCTAACATTATCTTTGAAGAAATGAACTGGACTTTACTTCCAGAACCAGTGAAACCTGAAATAATTCACACTAAATTACAAATTTCACACTCAAGTAAAAACTAATCACATAATATATTTATAAAGTTAATGTTTTCCTAGCTTGAACTTGAAACATCAGCCTAATTAAATGGCCATCCTAGTAAAGAAAATATGGTAAAAAGCATGAAAATAATTACCTGCTGCAATGTTTGGTCTGTAATAGTTGAACTATATTGCTTTCATTAGAAATTATGTTGTTATACCTTTAATTTACCACCACTACAATGTATATAAAATTATCATGAATTTTGTGCCATGGGGCATTGAAAGCTCTACTTCATGCCCATTTAGTGAAAAGGTTGTAGATTTAGCTTATTTATATAAAGGAACCACTGTTGCCTAAAATAACCCTTGTGACGTCTTCTTAGATGACCACTTATTTTCCACTTGGCTCTCTGATGCAACATGCTGGACTGCTCTGCCAAATGAGAACAATGTGTAATTTTTTGGCAAGGGCGAAAAGCAACAGCTGACCTTCACTGCACCTTCTTGACCAGCACCCAAAATGTCCGCCCTCTTCAATATGTCACCTTGGCATAAAAACACTGTCCGCCCCTTGGTTTGACTTACACCGTCATCAGCTAACACTTAGTGGATTAGGAGTGATTCCCTTTAAGTTGCACTTAGCACCCACATACATACACAAAATAAGCAGACACAAAAAACACTCCATGACAAACAAACAAAAAAGGCTCATCAATTATGTCTGCTACAGGCTGGGCTGCTGTAGGTCCATTAAACTGTCTTGCTCCATTTGGTCTGTTGGATCATTAATCAGAACACTTATATTGTGTGCTGGAAATTGCCTCTGCAGATGTGTGCGTCTTTACGCTGCCCACTTGTATTCAGCCAGAAGTGTTCGTAGTGCTGTTATGGGTTAGAAAGGTGGGGAGGGTTGAGCTGAGCCTTGCGGATCAAAGACATGCAACAGCAAAACGCCCACTGAGATTGCACTCGAGGTTACACCAAAGCTGATACTTTCATCCTCTCTGTAACGAAAAGGAGGATTTGAAACTTGAAGCCAGGGCCCTGTTCCTCAAATATATTTTAGTTCGTCTTACATGAAGAATATGGAGAGCATTTATTTGGCTGATGTGACTGCAACTTTTAGAATTTGAAAACATTTCTCAAAAACATGACAAAAACACTAAATGCATCAACTTCTCTGAACATGTAAAAATCATCAAATTTGCAAGTACATAGTTGTCAGTGGACAGAGACAAAATGTTTAATAACATTTACCTCTGCTTTCAAGGATAAATCTCCTCCTCCCATGTTTTATAGGCTGTACTGCTGGTTTTGCATCTTACAAGTAAATTGATGTTAACAGCATTCAGCTGGCCGCCCAGGTGTAAATCAGTCCCTGATTAAGTTGGGAGGAACAAAAACCAGTAGGACTATGGATTCTAAAGACTAAGTTGATAACTTTTGCAATATTTGTCCTCAGTCTACATTGAAAGCCAGTGATATTTTGCCCAGAATTCACAAATCGATCAATTAATTAATTAATCACTGCTGTATTCATGTCTGTGTTGCTCTTTTAAGTCATAATCCTATATAACAGATAGTTAGTTTATATATATTTCTCCACATGGTCCACTATAAGCAGTTTTACAGTCAGTACAGGCTTCATGTCCCGCTGATTATCATATGCCGAGTGTCCTGAACAGCGCTTCGTCCCAAACACTGCCAAGGTTTCTGTGGTTTGGTTTCTACTGTGCCAAGCCATGCTGAAAATGTACGCACTCACGATATTGTATGGTTCTGTGGATTAATAGCTTGTGGTATTTGGCCTTGTAGCGGTAAACTGCCAGGGGAGAGGGACATGTGGACGAGTGGAGGGTGGTTAAGGTAAAGGGTAGAGAGCACACAACACTACCCTGACCATGATAATAAGATCCAGGGTACTTCATCTACCATCTGTCTCAGGGAAATTCCTCCTTCACTGCTCTGGACAGAGCAACAGGAGCAGGACATAAAATGACCACTGAGGTACACACAAGGAGGCGGAAATGATAGCTGGAGATGTACCAACACGGTAAACACACAGGTAAACGCATACAGAGGAGGCTGCATTTAAACTGTGTGTAAGTGTCATATTTTTGTGTTTTTCATCAAAGTAAGGTGGTGCAGGTTTGTTGTACTTTTTGTAACTTCACGTTCTGAGCTGTTAATCTTAATTATTTGAATGCATTTAGTGGGAGTTTAAGTGCTGTTTAGGGTGGAATCCTGTAGGACATTTTTTTGTTCTTCTCAGATTACTGTAGCTAGAAACTTTGGTGCGTATCTCCTCAGCGTTGACTCATGGTGCGATTCATCTGTCTGCCAGCAAACTCCTGAGCTCAGGTGATGACTCTGGGGAGTCGACTCACCAATACAGATACAGATTCTAAGCTTTCAAAGGCTGAATGTGCTGCCCACAGCAAGTGCCAGTCTGGGCTTTCATACACCGCTGGAGTGTGGTGAACCACACATGCACTTTCTGGACACCCACACACGAAGTTTGCCTGCAGCATTTACCTGTCTAAAGTTATTTGTTTGGACAGAGTGGGATTTGCAATGCAAAACAAGACAGTGACAATCAATAAAAAACATAAAAAATTACTTTAAAATGAAACTACATGTTAATTCTGTCTTGTATTAGCACCACAAAGCATTCATTTAAAGAGGTGGTATTATGCTCATTTTCAGGTTCAAAATCTTAATTAGGGGTTGTACCAGAACAGGTTTACATGGTTTAATTTTCAAAAAACAACATGTTTTTCTCATACTGCACATTGCTTCAGCTCCTCTTTGCACCACAGAGTGATGCATCTTACTTGTACAAAATCTTTGTTGGGAGTTGCACATGCGCTGTTCCCAGCTAAGGACTAGGAAGCAGAGAAGGGCGGGTCGTAAGAAACAAGGTAGTGTGATCCAAATCAAAGCCGCTTCAGACTGCAACCGTAACGTAGCAGATGGTATAAGTTACTCACAAGTCCACAACCACACAACATCATTGTTCCACATCTTACCATTAGGACTGAACGTTGAACTGTTGCCGGTGTTCTGACGATCTATGCTGCCTTGCCGAAAAATGCTACCATAACGCAAATGGATAGACTCGACTCTACTCGACCCTGCTCCGTTTTCCGTTGCAGATAGTACCCAGAGATAGTACGTAGCTTCTCGTCATAGCGACGCCTCACACAACTGCCGCGACGTAATGTTCAATGTGACACACACACCAGCGATCCACACAGCTTTCTCTTTTTTAAGTTAAAACGTTTCAACATTCCTCAGAATGTAAAGACAGATAAGCGGTATGAAAACCTTGCAGCTGTGTTTTCCTCTGCCGTTGTTGCTGCAGCGGTCTGTGTGACGGCGGGAGCAGAGGGCTCTGTGAGCGGGCGGCTGGCCGGCCTCACATGCTCCTCCCGAGGGTTGGCACAGGCTTCCTCCGCAGCCACTTGCGGAGCTCCGATAATATTCAAGCACATTTTTGTTCCGCCATCTCTTCTCGTAAAACTGTCAATATTCGAAATCTACACAACTGATTTCACCTAAAAACTTCTCAGAAGTGGATTTAGTGATGAAATTCCATACAAAAACTGTAAAACTTTCTGTTGCTGGCCTCTGTCTGTTGCACGCAATGATGGTGCAGTGAATAGTGAATATTCTCTCTGACCAATCAGCAGTCTGTCGTGTTTTCACGTTTTAGTATCCCTCAGCTCGCGTGGAACCTCGATGGAGGTCAGGTGATACGAAAAAAAGTACCTGGAAGCAGGTACAGGTACAACATTTCTACAATGGAAACCCAAACAAAGGCGAGCCGAGCCAAAGGGCCTCTGCTCAGACTAGCTTGGTTTGAGGGTGTGCCTGACCCCCGCTAGCCGTTTGGCAAGCTTTATGACGCGTTTTCATTGTGATGTCACAAGTAAAGGAAGTGAAGGGCTGGACTACAAATGAGCTTTTCAAGTTTTCAAGCGGTTCAGAGCAGAGCTTTCTGTGGGAGATGGGAACTCCCTTTGGGCTGGACTTTGGGCTTTTTCACTTTGCAAACCTGTTACATGCAAAAAAAAGAGATATAACTGAATAAAGGAGAGGGAAAAAGCCAAAAAGCATAATACCACCTCTTTAAGCTGCATTTATATTATACTGATATAAGGTCCTATAGTTTATTTTTAGAACATTTTATTCATTCAAGGACCACTATCAGATTTTAAAACAAAACCATATCTGAGCCACTCATGTGAAATGAAAAGACTTTATATATGATAAAATTCCAAATGGATCTTCCTATATGGAGAAAAGATGCAACATTCAAGAAAATCTGCATAAAATAAATTTGCACAGAATCATTTTCCCATCTGTGACAGCAAAAAGGATTTTTGCACAACAAGCAAGTTAGAAAGGAACTTTGTAAAAGATCATAGCTATTTGCCCTTTCTCTATAGGTCTTTGACATGTGGACTGCTTTTCTTCCCCCGTCAAACATGAATAGAAGAGCACAGCACTAAAGCTGAAGGTCTCAAAGCTGCATCGTTTACTCTGCTCGCTGTGAACCTTTGTGAAGGTACACAGGCTCGGGAGATGTGGGTGTTGAGAAAAGGCTGCCTTGAGTGGGAGTGTGAACTTCTGCTGACTGCTAAAAAGCTTTATGAAGCTTTCAGGAATGTTCCACCTAAAGAGCATCAGCGGGCATTTGAGAAATCAGGTCGAACCATTATTACTGGCTCAGGGGATCACAGGTTAGATACTCCCTTTAACTGACTGTGACTCTTCCCGGTACTCCAGAGGGTTCCTCCTGTGCTATTCCTATCTACATGAAAATATTTATAACATATGGCTTTATTGGAAATTGCTTTATTGCTTTGTTTTCATATGTAAGCTAACTTGCATGCATACACAGTCTGAGGAATTGGGTCTTTGCTAACAGCATTTTGAACAGCTATGAACAAAAGGGGAAACTCGATCACTAAAGACCAGCTCACGGAACTGAGCAAATATATACTCTGTAGGAATCCAAGCCACTGGAAAGAGAGCAACTCTGGAATAAACAAAACAGACATGGAAACGACAGAATGGAGCTCTAATTAGTTTGCAGATGTGAATTGGATGGCAAGTGCCTCGATTTCTGGAACGGTTAAATGTGTCACTGGCAGCGGAGAAGAGAGGCATGAAATTAGTCTGGTCACACAGCTGGTTTAATGAATCAGTGAGGACCATCAAAAATAACATTAAGGTGCAAACTTAACATAACCCCCACATTTCCAGACACCTTAACAAGACTAGAAAATCCAACCTCTACATCAATCAGACTTGAGAACTAGGAATCGTGTTGAAGTGTGGAGAATGTCGTATTTCTCATTTCCATACTACTAACTAGGACTGTCACTTTCTGTGACTGACTTGTTCTCTTCATTAGCACCAAACAAAGGAAAGTCAAGCAGAATAAAATAATCATGAAACCAAACCTGAAAATGTACGTGTCGAAGCATTTTGGATTTCACACCTCTGAAAGCTGTACTATAGAAAAATGTAACTGCTATTAAGTAACTTTACCAAGACAAAATCTGAAGTCACCTTGTCATTTAATGAAGCAGTGGAGGTACCGTGAATGAACAGCACCATGTCGACACTACAACATAGATTAGGCAACAAAAAGTCAGTATGCGTACTTAAAATCACTTCATTTCACTTTGTTGTTGATGTAAACAAAAAAATGGAGGAGCTTCTCACAGCTTGCCAAAGTTGCTACCTTGTGCTGC
The DNA here is from genome assembly GCF_021292245.1 of Micropterus dolomieu. Lineage (NCBI taxonomy): Eukaryota > Metazoa > Chordata > Actinopteri > Centrarchiformes > Centrarchidae > Micropterus > Micropterus dolomieu. The sequence continues at coordinate 29,785,858 of NC_060168.1, read as the reverse complement.
GCCATGACCGTGTTTCTTATGCTTCCGTCTTCAATCATCTCGCTTTCTGATTGGATATTGTTTCGTTTCACGTGATAATCACGTGATAGTGCGCGCATTTGTCCTCGGGGATCCCCCCACACATCAGGATTTCTTTGCGATCGGGGCGCCTCCGACGTTCTTCCGATCAGGTTCGGACACTCTTAACACACCTCACACCAAGGGAGAATCTGAGAAGATAATCTGTAGAACCATCAAGATAATCGTGACATAGCTAGGATTGTCGGAAGGGGGGAAATCGGCCCAAAATCAGCCCAATTATCTTTTGGTGTGTACCCAGCATTAGTGGACAGTCAGGCAAGCAGAGAGTGGAGCCACACAGTTTTTTGACCTCTCTCTCCCTCTACCTTTTTTGTCGTTCATTAATCATTTTTTATTTTCTGTAATTTTCCTGTGCTGATGTTTTGTTTTTAACCAAGTAAACGGATAAATTTTTTACGGGTGGTCCTGTGGATTTATTGATGTGGATTTGGACGAAGGGAGTGGATGGAGCTTCATTCAGTGGAAACCTTCAGTACATATAGCATAGCATATTATTCGCATGAGGTTTGGAATCGAACAATCTTTCTCTCCCTTAATCATTGCAATGTTTTTATGCAACAATGTAGTCCATGGAAATGGTTTGTCGTACTGAACAGTAGGGCATATCTTGATGCAGATGGTGTAGGGCAGGGCTGCCTTTCACTCATTCAAGGGTGCTGTTTGGTAATTTATTCGCTCGTGGTGAGAGGGTCAGGATTGAGGTCAAGGAAGATGACCGCCTGTCAGACATTTAATACAAGCTCACCACCCTGACGTCCACCAGGCTGCCAGTGAACACACCGACAAGAATAGTTTTTTATGATTGTAAAAGAAAAGTGGAGACAAACCTTTGCTGTAAAGGTCAGTCCTTCCATAGGCGTTCAGACTATCACTGATTCAGTGCCAACACTTCACATACAATAATACTTACATTTAGTGTGACATTGCTGAAGTCATGTCACCTCGCTGACTCCCTGGAGGTAAAAATGATGGAATCAATAGCAGCCTGGGGTTGTGCTGAAGGGGAGAATTGCTCTTTCTATTACTACAGTGATTATGAGACTGAATCGGCAGCTTTGTTAACAGGGTGTTGCACAGTTCAGACATCAATGCTGGTTTTTGTCCCCCAAGACAATAGAGAGGATATATCTTCTCAATCCATATCTACAGTGAGACAAAGAAACATATCCCACAGGTCAAAAGAGCAGAATAAAAGCTCAAAATTGACCGAGCAGGTGGAAAACTATCGTTGGAGATCAATGGAAATCATTTATATTGGCACATATAATGTTTTTACAGGATGTCACCCAAAAATATCGCCATTTGCTGAGTTAAGCCAATTTTCATTGAAATGTTATGTCTCCATGCACCCAAAATGTCTTGCTCGCACTATTGCAAGAACATGCTCATCATCGCAGTACAAAATAGTTCCTGTAATAGAAAGTGAGGAAAAAAGTGATAGAAAATGCGAATGAACTGCTGATTATGCACAGTTACTCTACAAATTGTGTTGCAAATTTTATTTTTGAAACAATTCGACTAAATACATCAATTATTGTTTTTTTTCATAAATTTCTTAAATAAAACTTATTTGAATTAAATTTTAAATTAAGCTAAATGAGTTCTACAGTTAAAAAAATTAGGGTTGGGCACTTAACGCATTAATATCGTTAACACATTAATTAATTAACAATAACAATTATTTTATCGCACATTAACACAGTTTTTATTAGGCTATTATTATTTTGAAAGTCCGTTGCTCACTGGCTCTGAATGGGGCGGCTGTGGCTCAGGAGGTAGAGCGGGTTGCCCGTTAATCGGGAAGGTCGGCGGTTCCTCCAGGCTGCACGTCGAAGTATCCTTACTAAGATACTGAACCCTGAATTGCCTCTGGTGGCTGTTCCACCAGTGTATGTATGTGTGTGAATGTTAGTTTCTGTTTGAGCACTTAGGCTCAGTGAATGAATGTGTGTGAATGGTGAATGCAGATGTAGTGGAAAAGCGCTTTGAGTGGTCGAAAAGAGGTGCTATACAAACACGGAGCATTTAAATTTGAATACACATACAGTCAAAACATGGGTCACAGGAGGGGTGGGATGTTGATCAGTCTGCAAATCTCCCACCCAAACAAGCAGTGGAGGGAGGCTTTGGCAGACTACTCTGGCTGCAGCGTGTGAGAGAAGGAGATAAACAACAGGAAGACAAGCGAACAAATGCCATAGCTGCTTAGTGTTAGGGAAGATGTCGGTCTTAGAAATGGTCTTAAAATCACAACGCACTTGGTTGCTCTGCACTCCTCAGGTGAAAAGGAGACAAGCGCTCTGCCAGTAAACAGCAGGCGCTCTACATATTGTAACCATGGCAACAGCTTCTGTGTGCTACACAGCTGTAGCCTATTTAAATTAAGTTAAAATGATAGGCTACATAACTTTACCTGATAGGCCTTCATCTAGTTTTGCGGGGATGCTCTGCCATGTGAAGTCCCTCCTGTTGATGTCCTACTTAGTAAACAGTAATACTTTTTCTGGAAACTCACAAACAGTGAGGATCTGTCTCTCTTCCAATGATTTGTGCTGCCCGTCGCATACTAAAAGTTCAAGACAATTCAACCTCGGCAGCGGGCGTGTGCGTGAGGCGAGCCCTTCAACTCACGCTAACAGGAACACTTGCTACTGAACATAGACTGTTTATGCTGCTTCCTGATAAAAGAAAAATGTTTCTGCTGATACCTGCTCAGAAAAAAAAAAACTGATATATGTTAACCTGTTGCTCAGACGGTGCCCTTTTATGATGTCATGATCGTGGCTCTGGACTTTAACTTGTTTTATCAAGCAAGATAAAAGGTAATGCCCTGGCAGTGGCAAATAGCTTTGGTTTTATATTTGATTTGATTACATTAATGTTTAAGTTGAGATTTAAAAGTGTCAAGGGAATGCTGCTAAAGAGCACCTTATTTGTTTAAAGTGTTTGTGAACCACATGTTATTGCACTTTTGTGTATATAGCAGTACATTTAAATTAAAAGTGCGCAATACACTACTTTAGAATTCATTATTCAATTTTGCGCATAACAATGCAGAATGTTATGAGAATAATCACAATTAAAAATTGTAATCGTTGGCCAGCACTAAAAGTAATGCATTAATGCAACATTAGAGTAAATATTTTCACATCTTAAATTTTATTTACAATGCAATGTTTAAACCTATGTATATTAAGTATGTCTGTATGTTCCAATATGATGTTTCTACAGCTACGTATGTCCACACTGTGAACAGTGAATAGTGAAATTCCATTATGCTGTTGAGTTCATTTATATTTGACCACTAGTTTCAACAGCCAGTGTTCAACAGATGAAAACATATGAATATAAAACAGGATGACATTGAAAAATATATTATATTTAATAGTCATAGTAATTATTGCTTAGAGGTGATTGTCTTTAGAGTCAAGGCATGATCATACAGCACCGGCAAGACCCACAAGGTTTCATGGCGCCTATTCATTATGGAGACATTACAATAACACCATATTAGGCAAAATAATGTCTGTTGTAGAACGATAAATGGCATCCACAAAATGTCTGAGAGAATTAAATTCCCCTTTTTCCTTTGTCAGAGTTTTTCCTTTTTGAGTGAGTTTGACTTGTGCAAACCAACAGCAGTCTGTGCAGAGACATAGAGATATAGGTCCATAAATAATTACATTTCTAAAAAAAAAAGTAAGGACAATAGTTACTAACACCCACAGTGGCTTCAAAGACTCTTGTTAACTCTGATTTTGACATTAGAATACATTTAGAAAAAAGAAACAAAAGAAATATTAAGAAATTTGCACTTGAAGGCTGTAGTGTGTTTCTTGTTTCCTGCACTTGTCAAGGCAAGTCCTGAGCTATGGGTTAGTGGAAAAACCTAATGAGAGTAAGCAGACGAGATTGCAAATAAAAAAGAGGCTGATTTACGATGCAGCGTTGATGGTATGCTAATGGTAAAGCTGCTAATTACTGATAATTCCAGCTGGGGTGAAAAAAGAGATAATATCGAGTCATGTGACATGAGAGGTGTTGATTAATAAGTTGTGCTTTTTTTTTCGCCCTCGAAAGGAATCTCTTGAACAGCTGCAGCTGTGGCATGGCATCACACCAAGAGACTTAACTGTGAGTCAACAGGTTCAGAGCATATTTGCCTCGTTCAGAACAACTGAAGTCACACTGAGAGTCAATTTACAGTTGATTTAAACTGATATGCACAAAACCTCAGTTTGCAGCACAAACACTGATAGCTTCATGGCTCTCAGGAATACTGTATTTTAACTTGTCTGCTTAACACTGTTGGTTGTCAGCTCGGAAAAAGTAAAACATTAGTATAACTGTATATCTGTCAGTGCATTAAGAATTTTTTTAACTGTTTCCAATACAAATCATCTTTGTTTCACATCAAACAATTCTCACTAAACTCGCAGATTTTTACACAAGAAAACATAACTTCAAGGACAGAAACAAGTACTTGATAAAGAGATTTTTTTGCAGTGTTTTACTTAATATAAATCATAGCTGGTTGCTGTTGAATGTCACATTTCCAGTGTCCAGGAAGGCCAGACTCTTCATGTTTAGGATCCATCGAATTAATTTATCGGATTAATGAATTTGTCAAACCCAAAAGTTAATCACCAATCAAAAATGGTGAGCATTTAGTAGTTTCAGTTTCTTTTTAGGAGTGAGGATTTGCTGATTTCTTTCTCTTTTATATGATTGTAAATTGAATATGGTTTCTTCAGACAAAACATACAATTTAAGACATCACTTTAGGAGTTCTGGTAGAGTATGTTGTTTTTATTGCTGTTTTCTAAAATATTATAGACTGAACATTAATTGTTAAAAATAGAAAATACACAATTATTAATAATGAAAATAATTGTTACTGAGCCCTTAAACTCTCCATCTAATCCATTTACATATAGGTTGAAACGTAAGTGTGTTACAGTGCAGTCTGTAAGAATTTGGCTGAAATGCCATTCCTTTAATTTTTAATGTAAGATCTAATACGCTGAAATAGAGAGACGCATTTTCATTCTCAAGTATTCAATCGTTGAGGACACCAAGAGGAATACTAAATACTAAAAACTGTGCACAAAAAGTGCTACTATAAGTACAGAAACTATACTAGATATAAATAGAGACTTTACAGGCTCTTGACTGTATAATAGCACACAGTCTCATTTTTACAGTCTTGTGTCCAAGCCAGAGTTACTTGCCAGGCTTTTATCATCAGCCAGCTGAGCGAGCTAAGCTGTTCTGACATCAGTTCACTCCCCATCTGAAATCTTCCAGCTCCAGTTAGCATCCCAAAGCATGGCACACAAAAGCTTTTCCTCCCACCGAATCGCATTCTCCGTTCAACCCAAGGGAATGAAGGTTAATTTTCCGAGTGAGTTGCTCCTGTCACATGCATTAATGTACTGTTTCCTACACAGTGTAGTGGTTATGTGTTGGTATATACACAACACCAGGCGGCAAGTTCATCTTGCTTGCTCTGAGTCATACACGGCCGCTGGCTCTCTGACATCAAGTCTATAAGAAGGTCTGAGTGAGAGCTGGCTTCACTGGTTCTGCTTACCAGCTCGGATGGGTGGCGAATTACAGGAAACACCAACATCACAGCAACACCAAGTGTCTTAGCATGGAGTCAGACCACCACATGCCTCCAGAACAGCTTCAGCACTCCTTGCCAAGTCTGTGAAAATTTATTGGAGGGGTAAACACCATTCCTCCACAAAACATTTCCTCATTAATTTATATTTACAGCACCTTATTTAATCAGGTAATCTCATTGAGATCAAGATCTGTTTTGCAAGAAAGACCTGAGTACTGCAGATTTGAAGATAGATGTTCATAATGTTTCATTTGGTCTCATGGAAGTGAGTATTGTCTTGTGTGTTGGTCCAAAATCTTCCATAGGTGTGACACGGGTTGTGATCTGGTGATTGTAAAGGCTGTAGCATTTCATTCACATCATTTTCAAACTCATCACAGCATTCAGTGAGCACTGATGCACAGAAGCTGCATTTGATGTGTTTCTCCACTGTTTTCTGCAGGTTTTTCCTTTAATTTGTCCCCAGTCTGTATATTCTGTTACAAATTTTTAAAAAAGTTTCCTATTTACACATGGATCAGACACAGAGCAACATTAGCATTTATTTGGAGTTCTGCTTTTGGAGGTCCAATATTCACCTTTCTTATAGCTCTGTTGTCTAGTGCTCATACTTTGTTGCTAACTTTGACTTGGTCTTTGCAAACAATGTTGCTAGACCAGACCTAAACGAGACCAATTAGACTAAACAGTCAAGCTTCAGGCCATAAAATCTAAATAAGGCCAAAAAGCTTGGTAGAGCTGAGGGGAACTGCAGAGCTGGTTGATAATTCTCTATAGGTTTTTCATTAGTGACCTCTTTCACATTACACAGTCATCTGATTCATTGTTATAAAGATACTGATTGCAGTTTTATCGAGTGCAAATCCTGGTTACTTTAGAGTACCTGAACTTCGGTTTCTGAAACACCTCAGAGAGCAAGTCCTGACAAAGCCAAAGTACATCTGGTCAAACGCTTGATGTCTCCTTGTACCTCACATCTTCTATTAAAAGTTGCACTTGAAAACACTATAAAGACTGCATCAGTTGGCAATACACACTGTTTAAACAGAGGCAGTGAACCAGAGGAGATAAAGAACTGTTTTCTGCAAAGCAATACACCCAATTTTCAAAAGACCACAGTCGCGCAAATGAGGCCATAACTGTAGTCATCAAGCCAGAGCACACTGCAGACTCTGAAGCTCTTTGTTTTTATTATAAAGGCCTTTATTTCATAACAACATGATGAAATGTTTTTCAATGTCTTAAGGTCACTGGAAGATTTATCTGAGACAAAGTGAAGAGACAAAGCACTGAAGTTTGAGGGTTTGGAACAAATGTATTCACCCAAAGTACAAAAAAGTGTCAGTAAGTGAATCGAGGACAGCTGATGCTAATGAGGTCAGCCAGACGGACTGCGTGGAGACAAAAACTTTATGAATATTTCCTTTGTTTTCCAGCCTGCTTTTTCCAACAATTTTTTTCGGAGAATTTATTGACACATTCTGTGTTTTCAAGGCTAAAGTGTATGGATAACCGTCAAAGATATAGTGTTTCAGAACGGGTCACATACTTTCTAAACAAACATATCCTTGAGCAGCATTCTGCTAATGATAATCATCTGTGCTAGTTGAAGAATCAACTGTCAGTACAAATGAAAACCTACTATAAAAGAAGTCTTTATTTTAAACAGGTGGTATTATGCTTTTTGGCTTTTTCCCTCTCCTTTATTCAGTTATATCTCTTTTTTGTGCATGTAATAGATTTGCAAAGTGAAAAAGCCCAAAGTCCAGGCCAAAGGGAGTTCCCATTTCCCACAGAAAGCTCTGCTCTGAACCGCTTGAAAACAGCTTGTTTGTAGTCCAGCCCTTCACTTCCTTTACTTGTGACATCACAATGAAAACGCGTCGATAAGCTTGCCAAGCGGCTAGCGGGGGTCAGGCACGCCCTCAAACCAAGCTAGTCTGAGCAGAGGCCCTTTGGCTCGACTCGCCTTTGTTTGGGTTTCCATTGTAGAAATGTTGTACCTGTACCTGCTTCCAGGTACTTTTTTTCGTATCACCTCACCTCCGTCGAGGTTCCACGCGAGCTGAGGGATACTAAAACGTAACGTGAAAACACGACAGACTGCTGACTGGTCAGAGAAAGTATTCACTATTCACTGCATCATCACTGCGTGCACCAGACAGAGGCCAGCAACAGAAAGTTTTATATTTTACTGTTTTCGTATGGAATTTCTTCACTAAATCCACTTCTGAGAAGTTTTGAGGTGAGAAATCAGCTGTGTAGATTTCGGATATTGACAGTTTTACGAGAAGTGATGGCCGAACAAAAATGTGCTTGAATATTGAGTTGAGGAGCTCCGCAAGTGGCTGCGGGGGAAGCCTGTGCCAACCCGCGGGAGGAGCGTGTGAGGCCGGCCCAGACTGCTGCAGCAACAACGGCAGAGGAAAACACAGCTGGAAGGTTTTCATACCGCTTATCTGTCTTTACATTCTGAGGAACGTTTTAACTTAAAAAAGAGAAAGCTGGGTGGATCGCTGGTGTGTGTGTTGCATTGAACATTACGTCACGGCAGTTGTGTGTAGCGTCGCTATGATGAGTAGCTACGTACTATCTCAGGGTACTATCTGCAACGGAAAACGGAGCAGGGCCGAGTAGAGTCGAGTCTATCGATTTGCGCTATGGTAGCATTTTTCGGCAAGGCAGCATAGATCGTCAGAACACCGGCAACAGTTCAACGTTCAGTCCTAATGGTAAGATGTGGTTGTGGACTTGTGAGTAACTTATACCATCTGCTAGGTTACGGTCGCAGTCTGAAGCGGATTTGATTTGGATCACACTACCTTGTTTCTTACAACCCGCCCTTCTCTGCTTCCTAGTCCTTACCTGGGAACTGCGCATGTGCAACTCCCAACAAAGATTTTGTACAAGTAAGATGCATCACTCTGTGGTGCAAAGAGGAGCTGAAGCAATGTGCAGTATGAGAAAAATATGGTGTTTTTTGAAAATTAAACCATGTAAACCTGTTCTGGTACAACCCCTAATTAAGATTTTGAAACTGAAAATGAGCAAAATACCACCTCTTTAAAATGCCCATTTACTTAGTTTGAAGCTTCTTCTGTAACTTTGTATTTTGCTACGGAAGTCTAAACAAAATACCTTTTAAATTTGATACAATAGGTTTTTATATATTCTTGTTATTTTTTTATTCTTTTGTCACTGCTCTTGCTTATTAAAAAGCAAAATATAGTCAATATGTAAGAAAAGTCTCCATATGAATTCTCCAGCTGGGATAGTGCAGGTTGATATACACTGACATAGAATCCACAGCTCTATGTGGAAAATCCCTCCTTTTACGTGTTAATTTCATCAAGGTTCATAATGAAGATAAACTAGCAGTAATGATTCTCCCTCAGAGGAATAGAGTCCCAGTATAGAACATCCATCTTTGTTCTCTGTTTAATAATACCTCAGAGCGTCCTCACTGACCTTACCTTCACAGCCTCCCATGATACATCAGCAATCCATTTGTAGTTGAGGAGCTTTGAAATGTGTTTTGATACAGTTGTTTTTCAAGGGTCAAAGCATCGGAAATAGACTGAATCTGAATTCATCAGATTTGATTGAATTTGTTTGGCATAATGAAACCAAGAAAAAATGATAAAATACCTATCTCAAAATTTTGTTTATCTGCCCTTCCTCCATTCTGAGGTCAGACATCAGAAAAACAGCAGCAGGGCCGCAGCTGGAGGTGATTCGGTGTCTAGCTGATGGACGCTTTTAGCAGTATGGATGCTCACAAACACAACTGCTTTCACAGATAATGTACCTGAAGTGTAGTCTCTTTAAAAACTATCCACTCACAGTCCAAACTGCTGAACCAAAAATATTTGAAAGGTCAAATTTTAACGAAACTGGGGAGACATGAGCATTAACACCGTCAGCCTGCTTTCCACCATAGTTTATGTAATGAACTTCCCTAAATAGAAAGCAACAGCTGTGAACAAGTGTTTCCAAAATTTGAGACCTGGCTGTCTTCATTTTTTACATAGTCGAATCAGAATCGTTAGACTGATAGTCGAATCGTGTGTTTTTTTGTGTGCCGCGATTGGGGGGGGGGGAGTGTTACACACGGTAGCTCCGCTTTAATCTTGAGAAGCTGCAGAGCTGCAGTCTCTTTTCATTCAACTTACACTGTAAATTTCCAGCTAAATTGAGGCGCTCTCTCTCCTGTTATTCACCGGTCTTGTGCAGAGTTTTACGTGCATTACTGCTGCCGACAACTGCATGCACGTCGCGATTCCTCGGGGGTCTATTTCAAGTAGCCCGCTATTTAAAAATTATAAAATATTCTTTATTTGGTTCATCAACGGTGATAAATTATCCGAAAGTCCCGCGAGGTGCGGACAACTTGGCACAACACTGGTGACGCTGGGGCCCCTTCTCTTCAGGAAGTGTTCCTCCACTGCCACTGGACACATTCACGCTACGCCTACACATGCGCACTGATGACCCAGGGTTAGGGTTAGAATTTTGGATTTATTCACGCACTTCAAAAACATTTATTGAAAGTTTTATTCTTTTTACATGTTTATTTACAGCATTAAACGTTGAAATGTACGTTGTAATAGGCTGTATATTAACTTATATCGAGAAAATTGGTAGTTCTATGTAAAATCAGACGTTGAGCACCCCCATATTGCCAAAATGGCATGATCCTTGTTTTGCAGTGAAGCTTCGACTGTGAGATTGACAGACACTCCGCCCATCAAAGCATCGAATCTTCGACTATTAGGGGTCAGCCCTACTATATATATATATATATATATATATATATATATATATATAGAGAGAGAGAGAGAGAGAGAGAGAGAGAGAGAGAGAGAGATCTATTTGTAACCACAAACCTTTGTTAGAAAAACCCTGAGATTCTTTATAAAGGTCATTGTAACCAGATTTGTCAAATTTTGTTGAACACGGTTGAGAACATGTAAGATGTGGCCCATCTCTCTCATCTCCACTGTTGAGGAGAAAACATTGATATTCTATACTGCTCCTATTCCTCTGCTAGCCAAGGTCACTGGCATGGATGAGTCAGCATCACAAACCCCGCCGTCACACTCTACTTCCTTTTTCTCCACAGCGGCAATCACCTCTCAGCTTCTCTTTCTCTCTACTATTTTCCAGTTTCTTTTCTTTCATTTCCCCACTTTTCAGTCTCTCTCTCTGTCTTACTGAATCTCACCTTCCTTCACTTGGGGTGTATTTCTGGAAATTCAGAAAGAACAGATAGCAGGGGAAATAAGGGAGTGTCTTGTTGCCACGGAAAACTCAGAGAGAGCAGAGCATCCAACGCTGACCTCAATTCTCAGCTCATCTTCTTTCACTTTCTTTCGCTGTTTTTGCCTAAGAACTTCAAACAGCTGTGGGAGAAGCAGGGGTCTGGTTGCCTGGTGAACATCAGAGGACATCTAGAAATACTAGAACATCAACCCAGCCTGAAAGTGTGCCAGAGCTTGTGGTATGACTGAAAGTCAGTTGAAGGAAAGACATGATGGGATTTTTATGCTGCAGTCAGTCACACTTTTCACACCTAACTGGCTGGATGTGGAAGACAAGTTACAAAGCAAAATTACATTTAGTACAAAAAACATTCCATTCATTTGATTTACCTTCAATTTCCGAGATAACATTTGCAGCCCCCAGCCTTCCTCCGAGGATTAATCATACAGCATAGCCTGAAACGTGTAAACTGTGTTGTGGAAAGTTCCCCTTTCTGCTTGTTTGCAGTTGGCTTCCTCTCAACTACGCCTACTTGCCACTCACACAGAGTGACATGTATGAGTTTTTTGGAGGAAGGTGTGAGCCAAAGAGGTTGAGCATTTGTTTTGGTCTGAAATTCAAAATGCTAAATAGGCACATAATATTACTGAAAATGTGAAACCAAGTTTTGCTGCAATGCAATGTAACGTAATCTGGTAATGTACTGCTTTGGCCAGATCACTTCTGTGGGTGGCATGGAAAAACACGAGAAACAAGCCAAAATGCAGAGGTGACAGAGCTAACAAAAGTATTAGCAAAAAGAAGCTGTATCATCAACAACATGCTGCAGATTCATGAGACGGAGCATTAATGTGGCCACCCTTTATGAAAAGATAGGAAATGTTGTATTACATGCTATCTAGTCATTTCATTGGAGGGTTTTATAGAGCTGAAGAAAGACAGAGAAAGGCTGCGATTGTTCAGCAGGCTCTGATTCACAGTGTGAATTAACTCAGCTGTATTTTATTACCAGCTGTTATTGTGCTTCCAGACGGGATGAGGGTTAATATGTCACAAGTGGAACTTCACATCAGAGTTTCAGCCTGCTCTGTGAAAAAATATTTTGATGCTCACACATTCAGTGTATCTTTATTCATCTCCTCTGCCAGTCAGAATCATGCATTTGGCGCCGGTATGCCTTTGAAGTGGAGTGTTTTAAACTTTCTTTTGTCTTCACCAAGTCTCACTGAAAATATAAAATACAGGGTATATAACAAGACAATTCATGGGAAAGATATGATTTCAAATTGATTTTCAAATTTAAAATTCCTTCTGTTTACTTCTGTAACAAGAAAGAAGGACTTTAAAGCCTTGAAACAGAAGGCAGTAACGTCTCGGGTTACGTATGTATCCCTTGTTCCCCGAGAAGGGGAACAAGACACTGCGTCGGTGACGACACTATGGGAACGCCTCTGGGCGTGGCAGGGCTGAACTATGAATGAAACTACTCCAATCCTATTGGTGTTGCTAGAACGGTTGTGTGTGACGGCGTAACCGGAGGGGAATATAAGCACGCCGGCACACAGGACACATTAGCCCTTTTCTATGAAGCAAGGCACTCCAGCCGGGGTGAGGTGTGGCAGACCGACGCAGTGTCTCGTTCCCCTTCTCGGGGAACAAGGGTTACATACGTAACCCGAGACGTTCCCTTTCGAGGGAACTCGAACTGCGCCGGTGACGACACCATGGGAACGAGATACCCACTTAGGCCGTGCCAAAACCCCGCCTGCCCCCAGCGTGCAGAACCTGACGGCACGACTAGGAGGAGAGCGCACGGGTGCCGGGTGCAGAAGGAAGGTCCAGACTGTAAAACTGGATGAAAGTGTGAGGGGTGGCCCAGCCAGCCGCGTCACACAAATCCTGGAGCGACGCCCCTGCGAGGAGGGCCCTAGAAGCTGCCATGCCTCGAGTAGAGTGCACCCTTACGGCCATAGGTGAAGGCAAACCGCACACCTGATAGGCCAGGCAAATCGTCTTAACGATCCAGTTGCTGATGTTGAAAGGCTGGGAGCCCAGCCTTGGGGGACCCGAAACACACCAGCAACTGTTCTGCTTTCCTCCACCGGGAAGACCTCAGAGTGTAAATACTCAGTGCTCTGACAGGGCAGAGCAGATGAAGTCTCCCATCCTCCGCCGTCACATGAGGTGGGGGATGAAACACCTGCAGCACCGTGGACCCTGCCAGTCTGGCCGGAACCTTAGATACATAACCTGGACAAGGGTGCAGGATGGCCCTGACCCTCCCCGGGGCAAACTCCAGGCATCGGGGAGAAATTGAAAGTGCCTGGAGATCCCCCACCCTCCTCAGAGAGGTGATAGCGAGGAGAAAGAGTGGGTGAGAGTACCGTCTTGCGTCCCAGGTTGGTTGAGGGGGATCCCGTGAAGCGACGTTCTGCTTCTGGCTGCGGCGGTAGGTGCTGGACGAAGGCTGCGTCCACCTTTCCTGAGCCGTCGTGGTCCTGGAGCCTGACCGGCGGGGGAGATATCACTCAAACGCCTCTCCCTGAATTTTGGCGTGCTGGAACCTGTTGATGACAGCATCCACTGCTTCGCCAAACAGGCCAGTAGGCGAGAGGGTTAGGAAGCCTTCTCCTTCCCCTGGATGCCCGACAGATTGAGCCATAGATGGCGCTCCATAGCCACCAAAGCCGCCATGGATCGGCCGATGGAACGGGCCGTTTCCTTGGTGGAAAAAATGGTAAGGGCCAACGCGGGGGTGGCGCTCGGTGTTGCAGAAACCGCTCGTCTAGTTTGCTGCCAGCCGAAGGCTGCTGCACCGCCTGTGGCCAATCAATATGCAGCTTGGCCACAGCCCGCGTCACCACTTCCAACAACTCCTCGTATCCTGGCGAGGGCTGATGACGCTCCGTCTCCCCGAAGTCATTCTCCAAGCTAAGCACATCTAGCTCCTCAGAGCCAGATCATGCAAGCCTCTCCGGACTCATAACTCGAGTGGGAGAAGCCGAGAAACAGGCTCCCGATCGGGGACGAGGGGAGGAGGATTCCGCGGACGAGGACCGGAAAAAGGCTTCAGCCGTCCCCGGGATCAGAGACGCCGCGACGCCTCTGCGACCACGGGGCCTGAGCCACGGGGGGAACGCATCCAACCATTCTCTAGGTAGACAGCCGCTTGAGACCTCAGCACCCTCAGGGGCAGGGCCTCGCAATGGTCGCAGGCAGCCCCCTCGAGAGCTGCCGGGCGTGCAACATCCCCAGGCATGAGACGCACATCCCATGGGTGTCACCTTCCGTGATGAAGCGCTGACAGGGAAAGACACACTGTCGGAATCGCTTCGACATGATCTGCTGCTTCGTCTCGATTTCAGGTAAGATGATGGAGCTTCCAAACATAGCCAGAGTGCCTGCTGAATAGAAAGAAGCTAATGTGTCCTGTGTGCCGGCGTGCTTATATACCCCCTCAGCTTACGCCGTCACACGCTACCGTCCTAGCAACACCAATAGGATTGGAGTAGTTTCATTCATAGTTCAGCCCTGCCACGCCCAGAGGCGTTCCCATAGTGTCGTCACCGACGCAGTTCGAGTAGTGTGTGAGGACACAGATGGCTAAGGATGTTGACACTAGCGTTCACGTGAATATCCATCTCAACAATATTTTGAGGTATTTGTACTTCAGTATTTCTATTTTATGCACCGTTGGCGGAAGTGTTCTTTTACTTGAATAAAAGCAGCAATACCTGAATATCAGTATACTCTATTTTACTTGTCACTGTCAATCATAGTTTTAACCCCTTAATCCTAATTAGCAGTGTCCTGGAGACAGCCTTGCAGGGGGGTTGTTATCTCATTCAAGATTGCATTTGGTTGAAGCCATACAGGACATAGTTCAAAGTACAAAACCTCATAATCCCATCTGTTTAAACCATTTTTAAGATCTCAACGTGTCATTGACAGCACTTGTTTATTTTGTAAAAGGAATACGTCCATAATACACCCCCCATACCTTTATTTTAATAGTACGGTAAAATAAAGGTATGGGAGAAAAAATGTTTTACTATGTTTGTGTGTCTGCAAATTTGGACTTTTTGATAGTAAGCTCCAACGAGATTCCTTAGATACCTAAGCAATAACCATTTTATTCGGGTAAGTCATTTTTGAGCTTGTGCAGAAAGAAAGGTGGGTTATTGTTATGGAGTTCATAGCAAAAGTAAGTTAAGTATTCATTACATAGAATAATGGCCCCTGAAATGGGGGAGATTATTACCAGTGCATTAACATGTAAGAAGAAATTTAGGTTGTATATAATACAAATACTCAAGTACAAGTACCTCAAAATGAATTGGTAAATGTACTTATTGGTTCCTGACATCTGTTTTGCTTTCATTGATGGTCCAAGCATCGGTGGCGTCATTTGTCATATGTTGTGTTTAAAATGTGGGTTTGTGAAGCAATTTGACACTGCACATAAATAATAATAATTTATTATAATAATTTAACAAAGCAGGATGTGCAGGTGTTGGTGCTTTTCATACTTATATATGTATATTTAGAAATTGCAACCTAATCTGAAGCATGCTGAGCTCAACAGTCTTACTCTGTATGTAAGTAAGTCTTTGGTCCTGACCACTCATGCTGTTAGAAGGATTGCTATGAATTGCATTTTCATATTTCACCCACTCAAAATGCTCCAAAGCCACACAAATCCAAGCCATGGGTGATGGTATGGAGGTTGGCACAATCTCATGTTTGACTAATGAACTTAGTTATCATTGAAATCAGATTTCCCACCACGTGATCGATGAGTTTACTTACATAGTGGCAGGGGAGGATGAGGCAGGGGTGATTGTGCGTAGCGGGAAGCCAATTCACAGACGGAGGCTCTCCAAAGTAATCAAGAGGCACAGGGGACTGATTCATAGTTCCTGATATTTGTGTAGAGGCAAGAGGCAAAATTTGAGTTAAGAGCATAACTGGGCGGTGAGAGGGAAGCAGAGCCTTGGGTCTTAGGGATCAATGCGCATGCATAATGCTGACTATACGTACCCACAGAGGATCTCAGACAGCTTAGCTGCATGGGGTTTTCATGGTAATGCCTATTGCAGAAGGTGAAAGCAGCATCCCAGTGCTCTCAAAGGAGCTTGTGAGCTTTGAAAAGATGACTTTCCTCAAAGGTCGTACTGCAATTTGGGATTTAATTTCGACAGCCTGACAAGATGGAAATGCAGGGGGCACAGATTAACCTCTCACTGCTTAGTGCATGACTTCCAGTGGTGTTTTACATATATATTTTTTATATGAACATAAAGACATTGTTCTATGGTGTCATCATGGCAAAGATCGGACCATTGACTTTTAGTTAATAGATCTGGAAATTGTGTAAAATGAAAGCCATATCAGAAGCTGCTATTGTCCTTAATGTCTTTGTTTTAGCTGCATGGATGATGGGGAATTTTATTGCAGGGCTGAGGAGAGAACCACATTAGGATCTGTAGTCATGTGGGAAATTCTATTACTGAAAATGCAAATTTGTAAGGGCCAGTACTATGTACAATAAAATGCAATTTAACTTTTGCTTCTGATAAAAGTTTCATACATACAGAAATATATTGAGCAGCTACGAAAACAGACATACATTCCTAATCTTCCCAGCTGAGTTGATATCCATGAACAGAAAAAAAGGAAACATACAAGCCGTGTCAAGCACCCACAAAAGGTGCTATAGATCTCTCAAGTTCATTTTTACACGTTTGATGCTTATTTTCAAGTTCATTCGCATACTGAACAGCTACAGGGGGAGATGTTAATTAGTTAACCTGTTAATTGGCTCTGGTATGTTAAGATTTGAAGGTGTTAGATGTCACATCTCAGGTATGCAGGAAGTATATAAATAGGATAAATCAAAATAGGAGTGAGGAATTTTAGTTAAATGTGTGATAAAGTAAATCATCACATCACACAAAAGAAAATGATGGATAACAAAATAGTAATTAATTTTTACAGGTTTTTCAGCGATCTTTTGAATGGTTCTGCACTGAAACTGACTCACACTCACTATCTCATTTTAGGGAAACGTGACAAAATAAAGCAACTTTAAAATATAACAACTTTAGTAACATCTTGACTGCTACCATTCTAGTGAAGTATTTCCTATTGGAATATTCAAACTTTTTTTTAAAAATGTAAATTTTGCTGTCCTTAAAAATAAAACTCAATCAATAGCTTTCTAGTGTATTTAATTTTTGTGTAATTAGTCCAATTACTTATTTTTTATTTGTCACTTTGGATTTGATCCTCTCGAAGGCAATTATCAGAAGCAATTATTCAGCAAATCTTTGTGGAGGACATAATTGCTTTCAGGTCTCCTACCTAGTAGAACAAAGAGAACAGCAGCAGCACACAACAGGCCAGTTATAATTAGACCTACGATAATTCATGTGAGAATTAACTAACATGACTTCAGTGATTGGATTGATTGACGTGTGGTTATAACAAAGCTTTAAAGATATAACCTAGTGAACCAAGTTTTCTCTGATAACATATAGATTTCATATTGTGTCAACCATTCATTAAAACATTGCCAGAAATAATGATAGCTTTAATCTATCAACAGTGTACTTAAACATGATTTTACCCCTTTCGTAATAGAGCTGATTACTTAATTTCTTTTTTTATGTTATGTAACAGCATCTCCACAAAGCTATTGTAATTGGCTTGCTAGTTAGTCGTAGCATCTTAACTGCAATGGAGAGCTGAAGTGAACACGTAACTTCCAGGTGGCATGGAAAGACTACAGCTAAAAAGTTGGATGAATGACAGTAAAAGATAGTGTGGTTAAATGGGTAGAACCCAACTATTACAATGACATATTAAACCTGCTGCTGCACTGGTAAAACTTTATTAGAGCTTTTGTATGCTAACGAATTGTTAAACATTGTTGTAATTTAGTGTGACGGACCACTGTCACTACGGTTGAGTATGCGCAGTGACTACCATACCAAGAGCTTGGCTCTTTGGCGTTGCAGTCAAGCTGCATGTTTGGTACCTTGTAGACCCAGGTTCAAATCTGGGTGGGGTGACTGCTCTTGCCTTTCCATCAAATTTAGGAACATTCAAATTCCTTAATAGACCCATTTGTCTTAAACTATGGATAAACTATTTTATTGACGTCATCAGGATTTTGGCTCTCTCAAACAACAACAAAACCTATAACATGACTTTATAACGTGGTTTAGAAGTATAGAGAGTATGCATTATCTTATGATTAGGATTTTGTAAAAGGTCTGAGAAATCAAAAGCATGCAAATGAAACACATGCTAGTTTTGGGTAAATTCCACTACCAATTATTGACTAAAATACACAGTGAATGAACAAAGTATGATAGGAACAGCATGGGTTGACATTAAGGTTAGGAAAAGGGCAATGAACAAACACAATATCACACAAAAATTAGACAATAGCTAAATGTTTCTTTAAGTAACTTGGCAGATTACTTTTAACACTACAAAAAAGCTGATTAAACACACATGAGTAGGTTGTAAGAGACCAAGAATGGACACCTTGAAGCTACCCTTTATTCTCTGTTTCTTCGGGGATTTCTTCAGACTGATGTCAGGTGAATTACTTCCAAGGTTATACACCATCAGGGATCACAAGCTTGATGCAGCTCATCAAACTGTCAAGACGGTGCACATGATTCATTCTGAAGGAAAAATGGCTGTAGGATTTAGTGGCATCTAGCAATTAGGCTGCATATTGCAACCAACTGAATACCTCCTACCTCATGCTCCCCTTCCAAGCATGTAGGAGAAATTATGGTGGCCGCGAAACTCCTGTCTAGAGCCAGTGTTTGGTTTGTCTGTTCTGGGCTACTGTAGAAACATGCCTGTGCAACATGGACTTCATGTAAGAGGACCTGCTCCCTCTGTAGATATAAAGGGGTCATTGTAAGGTAACAAAAACCCGATTATTATACATTAATGAATAATACTGCCATACATCCTCCTAAATCTTACACACTGCTCCTTTAAATTATAACCATAAAAGGAACCTCTTGAAAATGAGATGATGCATCTCAAGAGGCTATCCTTTAATAATAAATTCAATCTGAACCAATAAAACAACTAAATATCTTTCATTAGTAACTATTACACCCAAACATGTGTCCTTGAATGTAAAAAGACAGCTCTTTATTACAGTAAAAAGAATCTTCATTAGAACCTTTGTCTTTCACAGATGCATTTAATGAGCCATCTGGCAAGCTATTTTTAGATATCGAAACCAGACATAGGGCTGGTGTAAGATTATGACTTTGAAGTACTGTCTAATACCGTATTGATACTTATAGGAGTATAAACAATCGCTTTTCCCTCGTTGACATGGTGGTCGGGGTCAGCCGTGACATAGAGCAGTGGCCTTGAAGCAGTCAAATGTTCATTAATCAGGAGATCAATTTCTATTACTTAAACAATAGCAATATGGTGTGTGTTTGTGTTGTATGTGTATTCTGCATATACAGTCAATAAGGGATGCACAAAGTCTCTATTTTATTAGGTTTCTTAATTTAATTCACTCACAAGCATCCGACTAAGCCACTAAATTGTCATACAGTATGTTTACATAGCAAATCATTAGGTCTTTGTAGTTTTTCATGTTAGCGCTTTTCCATCAAATTCCAAAGATTACAATTAGCCACTTAGGTCTGTGTGGCGTTTGCATGTTCTCCCTGTGACTGTGCAGGTTTTCTCCGGGTATTCCTGGCTTCCTCCAAAGTCAGAAGACATGCAATTGCCGTTCTGCCATGACTGCGTGAATGACTGTCTGTCTCTATATGTCATGTGTCATCCTGTCCAGACTTTACCCCGCCTCTTGCCTAGTGTTAGCTGGGATCTGCTCCAGAGCCCATGACCCTCCAAAGATAAGCAGTTATAGATAATAATGGATAGAGGGATAAAGTATGTAATTGGAAAACAATGATACATTACATATTACTATTCTTAAAGCTGCATTATGTAATTTTTGACCACTGGGGACTAAAAAGACTCCAGAACAAACTAACAGAAGCTCAGCCCTGATAACACCTACTATCAAGTTATACTGGTTAATGTATTAGCACCAAGAGCATCTCTTTTGTGTTGTGTCTCTGGCTACCTGATGGATGTATGCCCAGCCATTCATTTACCTAACCTCTTAACCATTTTGTACACTTGGCTTTTGAGCTTCTTCTCTGCCTTTAGGTTTGGTGTAAGCTGTCAGACTCAACTAACACAAATCAAGTATTTGTCCAATCAGTCAACTAAAAACAATGACCTAAAAGAGCTGTTGATTTTTAGTGGGTTTACTAATATGATCAACTTACATTGCAGATGTTTTCATTCAGTTTCTTGTTAATTATTTCCAGAGAAAACTATTAGTTACATATTACTTTTGCAGCATTCCCTAACACTGATTAATATAAATAAGAAAGTGAAAGAATATGCTATTTACAGTAGATAATAATAACATGTGCAGTCCAGGTAATAAGAAGCCTAATTGAAAAGTGACTGACTGCTTATCTGCATCAAGCAGAATACAGTACAGTATATTTATCAGCTTTTCTGAAATGCAGAGACAACCTAATACAACTTAAATTAGTCTGTTATATCTCCTTTATGACTCCTGGTGGGTAGACTCTTGACGCAGCGTCACCTCCATGACTCATTACTGCAGTGACTCCAGAGTAATTGCTTATGAAATTCTGCGATTGCTCTCCATGATCTCTGGCACGCAACCAAATGTGCCACCCCGAGCTGTCATGGGTTGTTAGAGCACCACCATAGATAGTGCTTATCTGAAGAGCCAGAAGAAGCTATCAGACCTAAATTCCATACAAAGCCAGTTATCGTATAATGAGCCAGTGATCATCATGATGAAAGTGCTAAAGTGATATTATCCTGGTGACATTCCATTTCACCATGGAGAAAATTATTGCATTTTGGTGTATTTTAAGCTTCATGTGTTGTCGGGGTTTTTTTGATGAAATAATTCATGTGAATGACTAAATAATTTTTTTACAAATCTTACTGGGATTTGTATATTTTTTCATCAGACAAAGTTCTTGGAAGATATATTGGTTGTCATGGGAGTTCTTAGATTTTCCAATCTAATGTACATTTTGATTTATTAGCTAATTTTCATGATTTTATAGTGTTATTTATCTAGTTGAATGGGCTTTGTGTGCACATATTACTAAAATAAGTAAACGCGTGTTGTGGTGAACTGTATTGTGTGTGTGTGTGTGTGTGTGTGTGTGTGTGCATGGGTGGTTTGCCTCGTCCTTGATGCCAAACTCAGAGGTGATAAATGTTGCCTGTCCCTGCCTGCTCATCGACAAGGCCAGACTCTGTGAGGCTGTCTTCAAATGATAATGGTTGGGGACGGGTGATAAAGCACAGGAATGATGTACCTCAAGCTTCCATTTCCCATGTACTCCAAAGATTTACTGTGGTGCGAGGTATGCATCTCCTTAGTGTTCTCTTTCCACTTTGCTTCCAGCACATGAAAAATCATTCTGTGTTTCTGTCCGCTTTTCCAAATACATCAGCTACTGTCAAGCTTCTTATATTTCCACTTGCTCTGCTATTGAGGTCTTCACTCAGTTTTGGACTTTAGTGCCTTTTATTTCAATGTAGTTTTTCACATAACTTTTGATTTTTTTTAAAAAATTTCTTCAAATGAATCTTTATTTGTTTGTAGACTAAATTTAAGCCCCCAACAGAATGAACTTCAGTAACACACAGACACAATAAAAAAAATTACTACAAACGAGACTCAGGTAATTAGCAAAGAAAGATTTTCTGGTGTTGAATATATGTAACAAATGTGACTGATCTACACAATATGACATTCTTCATCACATTAATATCTACTGTAATGATTTAACCATACAGTTAACACATACATGACAGTAGCCTTTTGAAGCAATGTGACTTTAAGTTGTCTTTTCACCACGCAAAAGGTAGATAAGCAGCCATTTGCTATCCTCCAACACATATCTTTGCCTCAATGTCATTTTAAAAAATCTACTCAAGGACCCTTTAGTTGATATTAAACTTGGCACCATTCCGCTATAAAATAAATGAATTTAATTTGTTCATCCCCTCTTCCCTTAGCCCTTCATCCCTTAAAACAATGAAATTAATACATTTAAACCTTTAAATGACACATTGTTGTGGCATTGTGCTAGGGAATCATTACCTGGTCAGCCTGTCACTCTTGGCGAGATAGAAGCACATTTCTGTACTGAACAGAGAATTCTCTTCTTCTTTTACCCAAAGTGTTGAAAGAGCTCTCCAAGGACAGCTATGTTCCAAAAACAAAACCAGTCTCCCTGATAGAGTCAATAGTTGTCAAGGACCAGCACAGACAGCTCAGTGTGAAAAGTGACTCAGTGCTGCTTTAACAAAAGTTTTGTTTTTATCTTTTCAAGGTCTGACATTGATGAAACTTGGTGTAGGAGTTGAAAGCCACAGCCACAGATCTTTTAAAGCATCATGATGCCACCATGACTTCTACATGTCCTTTAAGAAGTTGGCGAGCTGTGGATGTGAATGTTTTTGTAACTTTATAAACACCCACACTGACACCTGATTAGTTCATTCTACCTCAGCAGCAAGGCAAATTCAAAAGCCATAATCAGCACATGCGTGTGTGAATAATCAATAAAGTGAACAATGCATTGCATCCTGACTCTGACAGTTAGCATAACAGCTTCCTGGTCATTGTACTTGGCCAAATCACCAACAATCTTCAGTTGGCAAGAAAACTTCAGATATCTTTATGTAACTTTTATCCTCAAGTTATTTTGGTTTGTCACATGTGTCAGGCCACACATTGCCTCTTTGGTCAAAATGAGGCCTTTTCTTTTTTGGCATAGCGGCCACAGATGCACAATGGCCAAAAAAACTCTTATCTTATACACAACCATTACAAACAAGGATGATGTAAAACAATTGAGCATCAAAAACACCCCAACATGATTCTTTCTGTAGAGCTACCGTTGTGTTTTTTGTCTCCTTTTAGCTCTGTTTTGGTCTCCACCAATTCTCAAGAAAAACGCTTGGCTCTTTATAGCCGTAGTTGCTCTGTAGACCTTTATTTTGTACACTGTGCTCTTCTGACCAACACTAAAAGATTTGAGAGGCAACTCGTGGAGGACGCAGTACAAATTTTCAGTCTGCTCTCACTGTACCCAGCCATGTCGTTTTCTGCTTTACGGTAAGGTTCTCTTGGTGGTCTTTCCACTGGGGTTTGGGACCAACTTCCTGTCCCAGCCTGGAGCAGGAGGCTGATGATGATGGTCTGGACGGCTGGTGTGGGCCGTGGGGGTTGAAGCAGGGACCTGCAAGTCGACAGCCAAGGGACCGCTGAGGACTGATGACAGATGGGAGAGCAGGAACACAGAGTCCTTGAGCTGGTCCTGCTGTTTCCTCTCTCTTGCGCTATCACTTTTTTTTTTCCATTTTTTCTCTAGTTCTCACAATACCCTTGCCCTTTTATTTAATCTTTCTCAAAATCTGTTCCTCTTTCTCTCGCCCACATGTCTCATCTTTCTTTATCTGTCAATTTCCTTGTATTTTCTCTCTCTTTTTCTTCTTCTTTCCACAATTTTCATTATATCATTCTTACTCTCTTAACTTTGTTCCCCTTTACTGTCCCTTTTCTCTTTCCTGAATACCCCTTGTTCTTTTTCATCTCTAGTGATCTTTACAATCTATGTAAATTTTGTGTATCACTGTCAGCTCTTTCTGTCCTTGATTTTTTCTTTAGTCTTTCACTCTTTTTTTCTTACTAATACCCGCTCATTCTCTCTATCGATCTCTCTAATTTCCTATGTTGTAGTGGAAATGACCTTTCTCACCGTCATTCTAGTTAACCTTATTCCTCTGTCCTTGTTTTTCACTGTCTTCAATTTCAGCCCTCTATCTCTCCCTCTTTTTCTCTCTCCATACTTCTTCACAGGCCTTTGGGCTCCACAGGGGACTCTTTTCATGTGGCCTCACCCATCCGTCAGCACAAAACATGCAACTCACGCACACACACAAACGCACAAGTGGAAACACTCTTGGAGCCCAAATGCACCTGGAGGACATGAACTCGATTACACCCTCTGCTCTGACAGCGCACAGTGACTGTGCACACTCACTGTGACACACACATCATGCATGCACAGATGCATAGTGGGAATTAAGAGCTGTACATTTTGTTCTCTTTCTTTAACACCCAGGAGATCCTGATCAACACACACACTCCTCGTGTTTTCACACCTTTTCCAAATCTAAAGCCAGCCTTTGTGTAATTCTGCGCAGTCCACTGCATGACCTGACCAACCATATTTTCCCAACTTCTCCTTGATATATTTCAATTTCTTCTCCTTTTCCCGCTAAGCAGAGTAAGCCTTCTCTTTCTTTTAAATTAGCTCTCGGGCCTAAGGCGACCTTGAAGGTCCTTTTAAAGGCTGTAATGAGCTAGCACGGTTAACTCGTTCTATATCACACAGGCTCCGCCCTCAACTGGACTCTATGGATACTACCTCCTCCAATCACACGCACGCACTTGCCCACTGAAATTTTCTTGTGCACGTAGCCGGCCAATAGGACGTCGCTACTGATACGTGCGTGACGTATAAATAGCAGTGTCCCTACTGCCTCAGCATCCTTTTTTGTTCAGAAAACGGCGAACTGCTCACTGTCACTTGGTGATGTGGTGGTCGGGGCTTTGGCCGGCCTTTGGCCGACCGGGTTGGTGTGGTGGACTTTGGCTTGTCGCAGTCATCGGGCTCCACCAACTGTACCCATAGAGTCCAGTAGAGGGCGGAGCCTGTGTGAGATAGAACGAAGGTTACGATATGGTAACCCTAGTTCTATAAGCACAGGCGGAGCCCTCTACCGATGAGCCCTGCCGCTCTGCCTCCGTCTGCTGAAGAGGCGGTCGGCTACGTGCACGATAAAATTTCAGTGGGCAAGTGCGTGCGTGTGATTGGAGGAGGTAGTACCCATAGGGTCCAGTAGAAGGCTCCACCTGTGCTGATAGAACTAGGGTTACCATATCGTAACCTTCGTTCTCTATGCTCATGGCCTTACTGTCCCAGGTTAGATTTGTACTGTGTACTGCATTACCGTAGTAATGGACTGACTTAAAACATGGTTTTAGCCACCGTAGCAGCAGGGTTCTGGGGATCTGTCAGTCATCTGCCATGACATTGTGTAATGACGGTGCTATTTTTTGTTTTCCATGAGATGAGATTGCCATGAACTTTAGTACAGATATCCATGCCCAGAGGAGGAATCCTTATTACTTTGGTGATCCTCTGATTTGACATATGTAGTTTAGAGTGAAATCTCCTGACAACTGTTGGAAGGATTACCATGCAATGCTCCATGTTCTGACTTTTTATCCAGCACCATCATAAGGTCAAATGTTCAATTTTTGACCATTATTTTGGTTTCCAGTATCTATTTTATAACATTTTCTTCACAATAAACATTACATCCCCACAGAAACTCTGGGGTGGCTGTATGGTCATGTCAGAGACATTTAGTGTTCATTTTTACATTTGTACAGCTGTAATAAGCTGTAATTTGGGCGGCTGTGGCTCAGGAGGTAGAGCGGGTTGGCCGTTAATCGGAAGGTCGGCGGTTCAATCCCTGGCTCCCCCTGGTTGCGTGTCGAAGTGTCCTTGGGCAAGATTCTGAACCCCGATTTGCCCCTGGCGGCTATTCCGCCAGTGTATGAGTGAGTGTGAATGTTAGTTTCCGTTTGAGCACTTAGGCTCAGTGTATGAATGTGTGTGACTGGTGAATGCAGATGTAGTGTAAAAGTGCTTTGAGTAGTCGAAAAGACTAGAAAGGTGCTATACAAGTACGGCGCATTTACATTTACATTAATACAGTATGTTTAGTGGAGTTGATTTTTAACTTATTGAATTGTGGCAACAATTTGTGAGATTTGATGGTGCATTGGATTTTTTTGCGTAGAGGATCACAGCTAAATCAACATTTTGATTGAATTTAGATTAAATCATTCCACACCAATTTGAAAATGAAAATTTTTGTTTCTCAGGCAAGGTTATGCCTTGATTGGTTATGTTTTTGTGTGGTGTTTGTTCAACAATGTTTTGTTCAATGCATGTGTCATACAGCACTGCTGTTTTCCTATGGGGTCATGTTTTTTGGGCATACCAGCAAATCCTAAAGTTTTGGACAGTTTCTGGTAGTTGTGGTAGGTTCCAGTACTTGAAAACATATTCATAAAAGCCTCTTATGAAGTAGTACTGAGTTTGCAGAGTTCAGATTAATCATGTCTCATTGCAGGAATTTTATTACTGCAGTTAAACCTTTATTTGCAGTTGCTGATTTACAACCACAAGCAATGAAGAAGTATAGCTCTAGCACTGTGCTAAGGAATGAGTTATTTATTGTGCTTTTTAATTAAGTACTTTAAACCATGTTCCAGTGTTTTTCTAACCATAGCTCTCAGCTCTTCCTCTGGAGCTTTCTCATTTTGCTTACCATTCCCTGACTCCACAGCTGGCAGCGTTTGATGACACCAAGGCTTTTGGGAATGACAACTGTCTCACATCACTACACAGCAACTTTGTCACAATCAGACGAGCTAATTAGCCTTGAGCATCGAGATTAGTCATGTGGAGGTTTGAGAAAGGCACTGCAACATGTGAAATACAAGAGATAAATTTGGCATCAACTGCAAATTGGTAAAAAATCATCAGCAGTAGACCCTAGATAAGAAGCGTATCTGAATAATACAGCTGATTTATACTTAGAATTATCCAAATTTGGGAACAAGATGGGGGCTGCACACTGAACCATGGACAATTATGAATGAGGATGTTGTGGTGCAGAGCAAGGGTTTTCTGCTGAAAGACACTGAAAAAAAGTTTCACCTAAACTCAAGTAAAACACAGAAGGACTTTTGATTAAAGCTTCTCTTTTAATGAGAGTATAATTGTAATTGCAGTATATTTAGACAGACCTAGACAAAATTAAATACCGTTCTACACATTATCAAACTATTATGAATATATTTGACAGATTACCAGGTTGAGTTACTATAAGGTTAAAAATACTCATCATTAATTTTAGTCTTTGCTTGCACAAATTAAAATTTCAGTATCAGAGTCAGTGCTAATGAGAAGGTGAGTTTAGGTCATAACAAGAAGCTGGGAAAATATACCTCATAAAGTCTAAGCTCAAACAAGACATAAAGCATGCTGTGATATTTTTAATTTAAATCTGCAGAAAGTTTAACAAGTCATAATTTCGGAAGTTTCTCTGTTCAGCTTGGCCAAAGTTATTATCCCTGAAGTGATGAGGGATATCTCCATCAGAGTCTATTCAGCTTCTGTAAAGATGGCTATGCATACAGGATTTGGGAAATCACCTCAAGCTACCAGCAACAAAGAAGAGAGCAACTTTTCAGTCCTATTCAGCAGTTCAGTTTGGCCTGGGGCAAGGCACAGAAAGGAGATATTCTGCTTCATGACTGCATATAAACATGTGATTAATAATTTATCCTGAAAGTTTCTTGGAGCCTGAAAGAAAACTCTTTGCTTGCCTTCAGAACAGGAAGATCAGGGTTATGCTGCAGAACTGAGAAAAACTCAAAGCATTTATCTGACTCCTTGACATCTTAAGCTGCCTAAAATTTATGACAAAACCATGAGTTCACTGCTTTCTTATTTGCTACTGAAGTTTTTTACACTTAGAGTGTATGTAGATGTGACTGATCAGGGTTGATATCAGGCCACCAGTTTTGATTAAAGTCAACATGAATATGTTCTACACCTTAAGGTGAAAACATGGTTTATATTTAGACTTTTTCTTTACTTATTCACAAAGTAACTTTCATCAATTATTTATAAATAATGAAAACAGAGCCCAGCATTTAGTTGCAGAAGATTAACAGAATGATGAGGAGAGAGTCTCAAAAACTGAAGAGAAAAGTGAGGAGACTTCTGACAATCTTTATTAGTAGAATTTGGTCATCAGATTTGACCAAAAGCTCCAGAAAAATCATATAAGTGGACCTGAGTTGAACTTTAATGCTCTGATGACTTTAAGTATTACATAAATTGATCCAACGTAATTAACATAATAACAAAGAACAAACATGAAAAGCTGATGACAAACAGCTGTCTGAAACTGTGTGGTTGAGATTATGATTTGTTAAAAGAAACGTTACCAGATATCTTTTGATTGGTTATACAGTTAAGTCACTGACTGTATTTGGATTAAATGAACTCTTAACTCCAGACTAATGACCCGTTTATGCTTATTACTGTATATTTTACATGTTACACTGACATGAAAAGGCCTTGAGATAATGAACGTAATACATTCAACACATCATGTGTTTAGAACACTAAGGAGTTAATGAAAAAAACACAAAACGTCAACATGTCTGTTTATTAATTAGCAGTCACCCTGCTCTGTATGACTAAGGACTGGGGCTTGTCCTGGTTTCTCAACACGGCAAGTTCGGAGTGCGGCCAAGAACCTCAAGGTCACCGCTGTCTCATCAATTTCACGGCTGAAGCAGATGGCTGTGTCTTTGAGTCGTTCCTCCGGAGAGCCTGCGAGGCGCAGCATAGCAGCCGAGCCCAGACCGGGGCGCAGACAGAGGCGCTAATAGTGAAAGGAAGTGTGCTGGACTCGGAGAAGGGAGAGAGTCAGATATATCTCAAATTTGCCCGGTGTGGTCCAGGAGTTCTCATTAAAATCAATTTCTTTCCTGCAAGTTGGAAGTGAGGTGGGTTGAGGGTTCATAGGGCCACTGTTAGAGCAATGGCTTGTTTCCAGCCACTGAGCTGGAAAGCGTAGCTAATGCCTCTGGAGTGAGAACACACAGGCAGAGCCCCTTGTAAATATAATGTTCAAAAGCACTGCAGGAGCAGCTCAACATGCAGGATGACACTCAAGATTAGTCTTAATTTGAACTATGGCCTTTTAAATTATTTAAAGGATTATACCAGCATTTATATTTACTTAGGCAGTAAAACTGTTCTGGTAAGAGTTCTTCCATGGACGGCATGGTGGTGCAGTGGTTAGCGCTGTCGCCTCACAGCAAGAAGGTTATGGGTTCAAAGAAATGTTTTTCTGTGTGAAGTTGCATGTTCACCCTGTGTCTGTGTGGGTTTTCTCCGGGTGCTCTGGATTCCTGCAGTGTCAAAAACATGTTAGGTAAGTTCTCCAGTTTGACCTGGCATGGCATTTCAATCTGGAGTTGGTCCCCGGGTGCTGTACAGTGGCTGCCCACTGCTCCCTTCAGGGATGGGTTAAATGCAGAGGATGAATTTTGCTACATGTATGTGACAATAAAGTACGTTTATGTTTTTATGTAACACATGAAGCAAGGAATTTAAGTTCTATTGTAAAACAAGCATAAATGACTGTACCTGGGTCATGTATTGTTTATTGGTTTTCTGTGTCTGGTTTACATGTCTTATAATCATCTACACAAGAATTGTGTAGATCACACTTGTGAAAACACTTTGCTCAAGCACAACAAAACAGCAAGACAGAACAGGTACTGACAAAACAAAATGTTCACTGTGAAGGACTATCTATCTCTCTCTGTGAAAGTTGTTTTCATTTGTACAAGAGTGAAAGGAGGCAAATGGCTTCATCTGAGTCCTGACAGCTCCAACAGCGCGGACAGTGTGCACACGCCAGCCAATGTTTTTCATGACATTTTTTAACCTACAGTGCCATCGTTTTAAATTCCTTCTCTCCACGACATCTGCGCACGGTTCCTACGGTGTGGTTAATGTTAGGGAGTGTAGATGTTTAAGGTTAGGCTACTAAAAACCATGGCGAAGGTTAAGGAAATCTGGATAAAAAAATTTAAAAGTGAACATAAACAGATTTGACAGAATGAGAACATGACAGTCACATGGGCTACACACCCATCCGCCACCACAACCGTCACACCCTTACGTTCCATGTCTCTACATAAACGGCATACTTGTTCACGGGTTTGCACTGGACATAAATTGCAGAATCATCCAATATGAATGAAATTCCTAGGATACTGGGCTAAGGCAAAACACACTAACGGTGTCGTGACACATGAAGCATGTCATTTGATGCCACACACACCAGATGCTCTACGCAGTACACAGACAGAAGAAGAAGTCAAGATAAAGTAGGATGTCAGTGCCTGAGACAGCTTTGCCAGTGCCTGCAGGCATTTTAATAAGCCAAACTTCATCAAGAAGAGAACTTACTCAAAATGGGCTTTGGTATTTTTCTTGACTTTTTCTTTTATCGTTGAGTAAAGCCAGTGCAATGGTAGGAAAAGCTTAACTTTGAAAATCATTAGCATTGTGGAGTGATGAAGTAAGGAAGAGAAAAGACCAAAGCTGTAAACATAGCATATAATAATAAGTATATTTTCTACGTGTGCTTGATCTCTTGTTTAGATTATCTAACAAATACATACAGGAGATGGGATCAGCAGCAAAATGAGCCCCACTGTCTGTTTATTATGGTCCTCTCGACAGCACCGTAAGCCTTTTGTTCTCAGGTCTTGACCCATAGTCCAAGTGGACACTTTGCATAGGGATGTAAATTCCTGCTGGAGATAGCAACGGCCAAAGTGAGCAGCACAAAGGCAATCAAGAGAATTGCTAATAATTTATTGCATTGCCTTTTATCTCCAGCTCTTGTTCATGGCGGTCACCTCTTGTTCCCCCTATTGTCAGACTCTTTTGTCTTTGGTTCAGTCGAGGGCAGATTGAGCTGCTCTTTCACTGGCCTGAAAGACGATTGAAATATAAAGCAATGCCAATTGAATAATCCAAATCCTACATGTACCACTGTTCACATCATTTGCTTAGCAACAGCTGATAGCTGATATCTACTATATGCAATTACTGTGAATTGCCAATGCCACTTGTTAAAAGATTAATGCTTGACATTTGTGTCATTTATCACTTTTCTCTCTCTCTTTCTGTCACCACCACCAACAGGGGCCACCAAAGACATGGGCAAGATGCTTGGTGGAGAGGAGGAGAAAGATCCTGATGCTCAGAAAAAAGAGGAAGAAAGGCAAGAGGCGCTGAGGCAACAGGAGGAAGAGAGGAAGGCCAAATATGCAAAAATGGAAGCAGAGAGAGAAAACCTCCGACAGGGTATCAGGGATAAGGTAAAAAGAAAACACACACACATACACAGTTCAGTACAGCCAACAAAGAATGTTCAAGAATGTTCACTCCCTTGTTTATTCCCTAGAGGTGTAGGCTACAGTTACTAAAGAAATGTCAGGAGATGCTCAGTTCTACCATATCAGCTGCGACACAACTTCTCTTGGGTAACACTACCACTTGTTTGATAAAGAACAGGGAATATAATGAGTACAGTGCAGCACAATAACAACATTCTACTCATTCTTGTCTCCTACAAATAATGTTCACTTACAACTACTTTGAATTGGCTATAATTGGCAAATATTTCAGAGGAAACAGAGGCATCGGTATGATTCAAACAAAGTGCTTGTAGAATCGTTAGGCAACATCTGAAACCCTCTCTCCACGAGTTTGGGGGACCTACTTGACTATCCAAAATTGGAAATAACAAAATAGTGCATACTGAATCCTTTATCAACCCAATAATTATATGTTTATATTAAACTTAAAACTTAAATATTTCATTGGACAATATCCACTTTTGGATACACTTTATGATTGATCAGTTCACCCAAATTACAAGCCTAATTTAAGTTGTACCCTTCCATACTAATAGTTTTTTGTGCCCACCTCTGAGATTTTTGCAAGCACACCAATACAATGGCAATGAATTCAATTTCATTTCAAATGTCTTTTCAGTGGCAATGTCACAGGTAACTTGAATAATCTAAAGCAATGGTTCTCAAAGTGGGGTCCAGGGACCCCCCAGGGTCCTTGAGAGGGTTCCAGGGGGTCCCCAGATAAAAAGGGGAATCATTTATTTTCACTATAATTCCATCCATTAGTAACACAATGACAGAATGTATGACTATTTTGGTCATGAGTTTCATATATTTTCCATAATAAAACATCTAAAAACACAATATCCTCTTTAATGTGGGGAGCATTACATATGTTCTATCCAAAATTAATTAGCAAATGTAAAGTAGCTGCATATGAACTTAATGGGTAAGAAACAGGGTTGCTTCTACTGCAGGCTTAATTAAAAAACCCACCCAAGATTAGAGCATTCTCATCGCCTTACATATTTAGTTTGCTTTAAACCATTGCAGACGGGTCAGATTTGTAAACACAAGTGTGCTGTGTGCAGTTCGGTTAACACATACAGGATTCCTTGGTGATGATATTGAGATTTTTCTTTTTAGTCTTGCCAAGTCAATCTTGTCTTTGATAAATTCATGCTTACTATTTAATTCATCTGTAATAAAAAGTTAATTGATGTTATCAAAGTATCTGCAGCTTGCAGTCAAATATTCCTCTTGACATTGCTAATATTTTATTGAATATTTAACTTGAACACTATCTGAGGGCTTTCAAGCTGAGTTTGAAACTTTTCCATGTGTAGCCCTTGTAAAGCTGTCTTTGGCGTTTGAGGATCTGCTCCCCATTCCACCAAGTCCCAGTGATTTCTTTGGTTTTGTTTTGGAACAATTGTGAAAGAATAAAGAGGAGGGAGACGGAGCGATATGACAGCATATCTTTGGAAAGTGTTTGATTATAGAGCGTGGAGAGGGGCTGACTAAGCGTGACTGTCTTCACTTCAACTAACGCAGGCCTTTGTTACTGTGGAACAAGTCTGAGAGTGAGAGAGAGACTGACTAAGACAGATTGCAAGAGAACGAAACAGAGCGGCATGGAGGGAAAGATGAGAACAAACAAGGGAGCAGAAGGAGATACAGTCAAGAATTTATGAAAGTCAAGAAGAAACAGTCTAAGGTGTTGAACTAAGACTTGATCATTCCACTTCTCAAATCTTTTGCAAAGGTGCCTCCAACTATTTAGCAAACCAGGCTGCTTTATTTTGTCTAGGTGTTTGACTTAAAGCCACAGGATGAATAACCATGATAGCTTGTCTCGTAAGTGTACAGTCAATATTATATATTCTAGCAGAAATGCTCGCAATGACAATGTTAACATAGTCATGTTTAGCAGGTTATGCTTATCGCATTCACCGTGTTAATTGTGTTATCCTGCTAACATTTGATAATTAGCGCTAAATAAAAAGTATAGCTGACGCTGATGGGGCAAACATAGTTTTGCAGATATTTCAACCTCCTGGTGTTGCTGCAAAAAGTCAAAGGATCATCAAAGTCATTAGGATTGATCATCTGGGGACCATGAATATCTGCACAAAATGTGTTGGTAATCCATCCAATTTTAGTGAAGATATTTCAGACTGGACCAATGTGAGTTACTATGCAACTGACTTACTGACACTGCCACCCATAGAGCCACTGCCAGTGGTGTGGCTAAGATGTTAAAATTAGCTACCAATATGAGATGGGATCTGGCAGCTGGTTTTGATGGAAAACAAGGATATGTTCACAATGTCATGTCATTCATATCTTTCCCTCAAAACATAATTTTTACTGCAATTAGAGAACAGCTGCAAATGTTAAATTATTATGTTGTTTTTTCAAAGGTGGTGTATGTGGCAAGTGAGCTTATTCATTTTCTCATAGTTTTTGTTTTACTATGTGAGATGTATATTTTGCGTTAGAACTTGAAGAATGTATTAAAATAGTGAAATATTTAAAAGTTAATTAATCACAATGGATAAATATGTTTTGCATTGCATTTGACTTTGTTATTTAAGTTTACTGTTATTGGTGTAAAGCAGGCTGTTACAATGATGCATGTTCTGGTAATAGAGTACCGTTACTTTAAGGGAGGCTCTCTCAGCTTTCCTTGTTAGCTGTTAAACCAGAGAAAGAGGAAGAGACTAGCTGTGGAGTCACACAGTTTTTATACTGTGTCCTGAGTTGTAACTGATTTTATCCAGCAAAGAAACATTGTGGACATCTGTAGAATAAAGTCTGTGTATTACCAACTCACATCTGAAGTCAAATGGATGATTACAGAAAAAGCATTGGTTGGGACACGTGTATGCCAGGACGATCAGCTAGTTTGCAATTTACGGTAACAGGTGGATAAATAAACTTTTCCATTTTGGATTATAGTGAAGATGGGAGTCCTCCCATCTTCACTATAATGTAAAAATGGAAAAAAGAACCCAATAATTTACGGACAGGACCAGTGCATATTAAACTACTGTATATATCAAAGTTTAAATCGAGAGGCTTGAGTATAAATATTTCTTCCAAAAAAAAGATAGGAGTCCAAATTTTAGATATAATCTCTGCCCTGTCTTTCACTGATTATTTGCTGCAGATTGATTGTTGCCCCATTTTGACTTAAGTCTTATAGTAGCATTTATTGTAGTACAGTAACTGAATTGGCATTTATTTCTGATTTCTGAGGAATATAAAACTAAGGATCACAAAGTAGCATCATATCATCTGTCAAGGGATGAAGAGCTTAGAAGAAAAGGAACCCAAGGGGTCTCACTGTCTGCAGAATGAGTACTTCAAATCCAGTGTTGAGCAAAATATAAGACCAGAAGTAAAGTAACTGTCAAACCACCAACAGCTGCTATTATTTGTCAGCGTGCTTTGGCCGTAAAAATCTTCCATTACAAACATTCATCTAATACCTTAAAGAATGTAACCAGGTTTCCTTGGAGACATTTCTAAGAAATATCAATGCTTGGCACAAGGATTGTTTAGTTGTGACAGTAGATATTGAGCTGGATGCAGGCTATATTGGCAAAAAAGGATGAAAAACCTTAGTGTTTGCAATAACATTTGACTGTGTTGTTCCCCCAGCAACACTATCTATAGTGGTCCACTCTAAAAACACAAACAGAGATGCTCATACTCCCCCTGTGCACAGCTTCACAGTGGAAATGGACACTAGTAGTCTTCCTTTAAAATATTTATTGTTCCAGAATCACATTAACGTGCCCCTGTGAGAGCAGCAAAGAGGTCATGGAGGAGTCCAGCTCATTTTCCAGGTCTCTGCCTCAAGATCAACCATCGCTCAGCCTGTTGACCTTCCTGTGCTCTGCAACCTTTTCCTTGCAGTCCAACTGTATTGATTTTGCTCAAAATAGAAGAACACATGCACAAACTACACTTTAGGTAACAGTAAACACAGAACCTTTACATCAAAACAAAAGCTGTCCAGATTTTGTTTCAAGTTAATGTGATTGTAAAAAGTATCTCTGCATTTCTTAATTTCTAACTTAATTTTGACTTTTCTATTGGAGTTTTTAAAAGGGGTGAATTTTTTGGACTATATATCCATAGTATATAAATATGTAGTAGTAGTAGTAGTAGTAGTAGTAGTAGTAGTAGTAGTAGTAACTGAACTGAATTAACTAAATCCATGGTGACAGCTAAGTGACATCATTAATGAATGAAGAACAAATTGCATTTTTTTTTTTTTTTCGCTACAGAATTACAGAGAGATGACTTGAATTGCACAAGATTGTTACAATCAAGGCACAGGAAACAGAGATTTCCCAGCTGTTGTTTGTCTTACTGTTTTAAATTGCAATTCTGTGCTCTTTCTCCTCTAAACACACTCTTGATTTAATAGAAGTCTGTTGGGGCCCAGGGTTTTGTAAGTTAATTGTTAGCATTGTCCATTACACCCACTGAGATCCTCTGCCTGTAATTGGTACATAAAATATCCAGGTAGCTCAAATTAGACCAAGCAGCAGTGAAAACCCCCATGTACACTCCCAAACACAGAAGCACAAACACAAAACCCACATTTCTGTTCAGTTCTAACTCTGCATCTAATTGCAGAAATCCAATGTAACTGCTATTCATGCAGGACCAAGAAAGCTGCAGTACACAGTGCTTAAACTTCATGAGGAAGAAGCCTAAAGCTAATTTATGCAAATGAAGAAATATGAATTACTTTGCGAGAGTACTAATCATTTTCAACCAATTTACCTCAAATGCATGAAATGATCATGTCACGCTTCACTCGTCTCTGTCTTTAGAGTAAAGATTGCCACATTTTGAAGTCAGACACAGTATTCATAGGACATTTCTCCAGCACAGCAGTGACTTCCAGCTTACTTTTGAAGTGAGTGGAGAAGTTGTTTCCACCTTTATTCTAAACATAGAATTTAAATAGTGTTTACGATACAAGGTAATCACATTGTGTCATGGTGCCTCACTTCTGCAATTTACAAAGTTTCTCACTGAATTGGAAAATTTAAGTGGGACATAATCAGCTGTGTGCACAGACTCTCTGGGAGGCTGCAATGAAAAAAATATTTGTATTTCTACAACTTGCAGGGTTATGGTTGTTTAGGAGCCAGGCCAGAGAAAGTGGTTTCAGTCTATACTAAGCTAAAATAATTACCTCCTAGCTCTAGCTTCATACATAGTGGAAAGAAATGCCAGTGGTCTGAATTGTCTATTCTAAATCTTAGCAAGAAAGTAAAAGTGTATTTTCCTTTACAGTTATTACAGTTAATGCAAAAGTTATGTTTTTTTTTATAATGAATGAGATAAATAATTTTCAAAAGAATGTCAAAAACTAGAATTTTAAATAACCACCCAATGGAGAAATAAATCCCATCTTGCCTGTTTTCCTTTGCCTTTTCTGTGTAGTATGGCATCAAGAAGAAGGAGGAGAAGGAAGCAGAAGCAGCGGCTGCTATGGAGCAGGCCTCCGAGGGCAGCCTCACCCGTCCGAAGAAGGCGGTTCCCACTGGCTGTGGTGACGAAGAGGAAGAGGAGAGCATCGTGGATACGGTCATGAAATTCATCCCGACCCCGCTCATGGATATGTTCAATAAAAAGTAACAGTATTTTGGATGAAATATGATTAACTTCCTACAATGTCATCTAAGACTAATGTCGTACCTTTCTTCATCTCCCACCCCTTCAACCTAACTTCTAAGTGTCTGAAATTGATTAATGTGCCATGACATTTCTCTTGATTTAAGTTATATGATCTGTGATGGTGACATGAACTTTATAATCTCTCATATAGAGCATCTTTCTGAATAACTTGTGATTATAACCCAATTTTAAAAGTATGTAACACCAACACAGATCTAGTGGCTTTACTTCAAGGCAAATGTTATGCCATGTTTTCAAAATGTCAAGCACTTAGAATAAGACCAGATATCACCCATCATCCACATTTTTCTGTTTGTAAATAGCCTTGGGTTATAAAAAAGAGAACTATATAGGAGTGAATAAGTGACATATAACAAGATGACTAAGAGTATAAGCCATATTTTTAACATTTAAGAAATAATCCAATTCATTAAAAAAATTGATTAAATTTTCCTGTTATTTTATTGCTAATATTTGATACATTAAGTGTATATAAATACTTGCATTTTTATTAGTTATCCGTTGTGAGGATTCAACCCATTAACTGTCCATCATGTTCTCATTGATTTATTCTGAATGTGTAATATGAGCACTGGGTCAAAACAACCTGTAAAACCAGAAAGTGAAGGAATTATTTTGTTTTGGGGCATGCAGTAAACTTTTGTGAAGTGAAGTACACAAATGGATTCCATTTGATTTTTATGATGAAGCAAAATACATTGATATTTGAGGCAATAACTGGTTTTCCATTTTTTATTTAATTAACATCTCATCCACAACACACAGTAGGTGATAATTGACTTTGTGTCTGAAATGTTCTTCCAAGGGGAAAACTATAAATTATCTCTCTTAAGTTAATTCACCATACATAAAGTTTGTCTCTGAGACATATAAATTCTATACATGTGTGGTTTTAACATTTAGTTTTTATGTCCTGTGGCAGGTGTCACTTGCTCTGCTTTTTGCAGTAGTATGTGTACATTTTAGACCAGGCTAGTTTATTTTGATTTGTGTTGACATTTCACCAAAAAAAAATGAAGAAACTTCACAAACAAAACTATGTTGTGAACACACTACATGTGAACAGACAGTGACAATAGTGCAATATATTGTTCGAAATGAAGTTGTCCTGTGTCCATTGGTTTAACTGATGGGAGTGAAGTCCCAAATCAGCAATAACAGACAATCTTCATTGTTGTGTGTTTAGACTTACTCTTCGATGTGTTAGTCGGTGTTAAGGCACAGATGTGTCTGCATAGCGGCAGTAAAGCCTTTGTAGGTCAGACATATTTGATTAAAAAAGAGAAAAGGGGGAAGGTGGGACGATTTGTTTTGTGTCGTAAAAAATGTTCAGCTACATGTTACTGATGAGCACAAACAGGATTTGTGTTCGAAATCATAAACCATACAGCAAATCTGTCTGCAGGTTTTCAAAGGCAGGCATTAACAATACATGCAGAGAAATGTGATGAAATAATGAGGGACTTTTTAAAAAGCCCTGAGCCCTGCGTGAAAGCTCCGTCACTATATAACAGAAAATGTTTACAAATTTGGCTCACATTTAAAGGGGGTCATCTGAAGGTAAAATCAAAATTTTCTCCATATGCCTTGTTATTTTTTCTGTTTACCCTTCATTCCACAGTGTCTTGCTAAAACATTCCAGATATTTCAGACATTCCACCAGACTTGTTCTGGTAGCAGTCAAACTTGGATATTTACAGTAGACTTCAGTTGATGCCTTTGTTAGCCTACAAGTAGCCTACTTCACAATGACATTTGATGTTGTTATAACCCAAAAATAGACAGTAGAATGAATGAAATACATATACATAAAGATTAATGACTTGACAAAGTAAAAGCAAAGTTATTATATGTACTGTTGTGTACAGAAAAAAAATCCCACATGAAGTTTAGGGGGAAGCATAAATGTGGTATTAGCAGAGGTACAGTTAAATCTTGTGATACAATTTGTTAGAAAATGTTTTTGTGATTCACACAGTCACTGTAGCTGTAGGCAAAATTAAGGTTTTCCAATCCAGCTTGTTTACCACATTGCCACTGTTTTTATGAAGCTAGCTAAACATGAAATAACACTAATTCTGAACTTGTGCATTCCTGTGGCATAGACGAGGGAAATTTAGCTTTTATCAGTGCTTTGTGAGCTCTGTAATCATGTTGAATATATATATATATAAAAAACATCCAAGGGCACAGTGTGGCAAGGGCACCTGTAGAGCATATTTATTGAAATGCCTGTGATTTTATTGTACTCGTAAACTGCCTTTGCCAGCATCTGTTCAAACAGTGTGTTAGCAGATAGTTAGCAACCGATAGTTGTTTACAGTTATGAAAACATACATCAACAACACTCAAATCCATTATCAGAGCCGTTATCCAATCAAACCAAAGAAGAGTGCTGGTAATAGTAGATTTAAACAATAGGTTGCATTCTAGTTATTTATTTACTGCATATCTTATTTATTTTGAAATTCTCAGGTATTAAATCTTTAAGTTTTAATAGAAGTTTAAACCATAACTAGCCTTCTCTTAGCATAATTCACCTTCTCTGCTAACAATTTAACAATTTCATTGCCATGGGCTTAGCAAGCCTACACTAACTTTTATTTATGAATGACATATCTCTTGTTTGGCCCAGACTATTTCCGAAAGCTATAATTACTGCCCAGTCAACCTCTGTATCAGCATCAAAACCTTAGCGAACTTCATCAGTGTGTGCAGTTCTTCAGACTACTAGTGAACCTTTTCCAAACTGTTGTGCTCTGAAATCATATCACCCATTGCCTGTCATCCATCATAAATCATAAATCCATTGATCATCATCTTGTAAATGCCAATTGATTGCGCTCTAAATAGACCACTGCCCAAACAAACTGCCCAAGTCATGCGTAATCAATATTTAGTCGTCCAGTAGACTCCAATTAAGTGTTGAGTTGGAAGTCACTCACTTGTACTCATACAGCTCATATAATATGATTAAGAAACTGCCTGAAAAATATTCCACCTAAACAACATACTCCTTTGATGTGACTTGAATGTAACTGTCTGATGTTTATCTCTCTTTGCATCTGTCTTTCTCTGTTCTGTACATGTTGAGAAGATGCTTACTCTTGTGCAGTATTTTTTCTTTCTTGTCTGTAGCCGGTCCTGTTTGTGTCCTCTGGTGGTTGGTATTTGAAAAATGTTAATTTGGTGCATTCTTTTGTACTGTGTAATCTTCTCACCCTTCTCCCTCCTTCTCGCTCTCTATCTCCCTATTTGTTGACAATGTTGAAATGTATGCATGCTTATGGTGTGCGATTTAGGCAAGGTTGTTGATAAAATCGTTTTGTGTCTTCTCTGTGTTTCAAAGCTCCACCTGTTAGCCTCACTGCATGCCATTTTAGACAGATATTTCAGTCTGTAACTTTCCTGCAAAAATGGAATCACCGCACACTCTGAGAATAAAGTGATTTCATATAATTTTTCATCGTCTTGTGTTTCTGCATTCAAAAAATACTGCAGCAGGCCTTTGGCTACTACTGCGTCTGTGTAAAATAAAAAACAGTATATGGAAGAAGTGGACGTGACGTTCAGTGTATTTCTGGTTTGGAAAGGCAACATCATCCCTGACTTGTGAGAGATGTGACCTGCAGTAATGGATCATATCCCATTGCATGGCATTCGTTAAGGAAGTATATGTGGTAAAACCTTCAATGTATATCACATGTTACTGTTTCTGTCAGTCAATCCTGTTTTTCATCTCAACGTGGCTGTTGTGCATTTTTTACATTTTATTTTTTTCTCAGAAGGAATTTCAACATCTATTCAATAAAAGCGAAAAGGGCTGTAAACAGAATGCACTGTGTTGTTCAAATCATGATTGGAGGGTTTTTTCAAAAACCCCACAGGGACATCAAAGCGATGCAAATAGCATCTATCTCATAGCAATTTGTCATAAGTGGGTCTGTGATATCGGTATCGGCAAACCTTTTACATCAAACAAATCCACTGAAAAGATAATGGAAGAACGCCAAGCAAGGATTAGGGATGGCAATGACTTCAGAGATGGGTTTAATTCCAGCACAAAAAGGAGGCCGACACTCAAACTAAATTAATTGACTATGGTGCTTTGACATTTGCAGGTTCATGCTTGTCAGAGTTATGGTTTTGTGTAAATGAGTTTTTTATTTCAAAAGGTTGCGCCACTTTTCAGCATGCACAGTGCAAAGCTTGTCATTTTATTTACCTTCCACTTTACTTTACTTCCAATTTACTGCAGTAAATTTCTCTTTTAAAGGTTAGCTGCCATCAATCATATTTGCAGTACAGTTGTGTTTTCACCAAAAAAATGTTTTATAAAAAATGAATAATTCATTTATTTAGTTGTTCAGTTGGTACATAAATACGTTTTTTCATTTGCCTGACACATCAGACAACTTGGTGGGATGCTGCCGTGCTTCAATAAAAACATGTTTGCAGAGCAGGGGGGAACAAAATCTCTCTCACTGTCTGTTGCAACAGATGTAGAGTAATTTATGCTTTGCCAGTTCCCCAAACAGACAGGTTCTTATTATTAACATGGTGCCACAGCAGAGGTAATAGCAATAGTATTAAGTTTAACTATTAAGTACATTGTCCCAGCTTTCCCAGAATGAAAAGCAATAAATCTCTTGTTG
This sequence comes from Micropterus dolomieu, assembly GCF_021292245.1. Taxonomy (NCBI): domain Eukaryota; kingdom Metazoa; phylum Chordata; class Actinopteri; order Centrarchiformes; family Centrarchidae; genus Micropterus; species Micropterus dolomieu. Next base: position 29,744,268 of record NC_060168.1, on the reverse strand, counting down.
CTTCTAGGCTACTTCTAGGCTACTGGGCATTGAACATACATAGAGTAGTCCACAACAGCAAACAAAGCTATAAACAAGATCTCATTTTCTCAGGGGTACTTCAGCAATTGTGAATGGTACTTTAATAAAGTTGATCAGCAACATCTTATCAATTTTCAACGTGTAGTCACTAAAAGTCATTCTTCAAAAACATCGATCCTACACTTCCCATAATGCAACTCAGTAGTGCCACCGCTTTCTAACTCCATACCTCCACTTGTTAGTGAGAGCTTTCTGCTAAAAATTGAAAGTCTCAACTAGGGCTGTGTGATTAATTAAATTTAATTTTCAATTGCAATTTATCCAATGCATTCTCATCTCAGTGCGTCATTACCGACACTTTCAGACAGCATAACAAAGCGTTATTATTTTACGCTAAAGGTACCCGTCCCTTCAGCATCTGTATGAAATACCAACGTTTGCTACATCGCAGCAACACAAAGGAGGCTAACCCTACTTGCACACAGCTAGCCAATCGACATGCATAAAGTCAGTGACTTAGGTTTAGGCACTAACATTTCTGATGGTTACGGTAGAGGCTTCGGGGGGCTGTCAACCACTTTAACACAAACGTAGCTAGCTAGTACTTCCAGTCTGTACGAGACTCTCCAGAGCGTCAAATAACTACGCTTTGTCACTTTTTCTGAAAGCGTCGGTATTGGACGCCCTGAGATGAGAACGGTCTTATTTATCCAATGAATATGAAAACAAGATAATCGAGATAAAACATGTGTTTAACTGTCTTGGTGGTTAAAAAAGTCTAATGGTTGCAAAATGACTAGACAGCAAACTATTTTATTTTAAGCTTAGAATAACTGAGCAGACCTCTCTCAAGCTACAACATTTAGTAACATACGATAGAATAGAACTGAAACTACAGACAAGACATTTTTCTTTGCCATAGAAACCTAAATTTGGATATAGATTTACCTCACCAGCCCATTCACCAAAATTTGGTGTATGGTCAATGAAAATGAAATTTACCCACACCACCAACATCTTCATTAGGGTTCTCCTCTTCCAGTCTTCTGGTGTGTCATTATATTCACACAGCAATATCTCCATAATGGCACCAGACCTAGTTGCTCAGTTTGTGATAGAACTGCAGAAGCTCTGTGGGTCGCACTGCAGCTGCGACCCACAGAGCCACTTGAGGTTATTGAGCACACACAAGGGTCTTGGCTCCTCCTTGGCAATGAAAGTCCACAAGTCTCCCTGCAGGAAATGGACATATAAATCAATTCCATTAGTATTCATGCTCTGAGGTAGCCTTTTCAGACCGAGCTGCCTTTGTGCTCTCTGAGCAGCACTCAGGCTGCAGGGGAGCCATGGCTCTATTGGTGTCCTGTAGACATGCAACAGTCCATGTCAATTAACTGCTCTCCACTGGGCACTGGACCCATAAACCAGCAAGTGTGCACAGACTGGAATTGGAATCTGGAAAAAAAGTTTTTGCTTTTTTTCTTGAGGGTGGATAGAGACATTTTCCCTCTTCAGAATATGGACTGAACTACTGTTCTTTTGCTGTTTTGACTGCTGGTACATGATAAAAGCCTGCTGTGTCAGTCTCTCAGAATTAGAGACAATAAAGAGACACAGAAAATATTACTGATGAGATTTTGACTGCACTGCTGATCTACTGAAATATCTTTCAGGACCGCACTGTAGGCAGAATTAATCCCATTGGCTGAACTTGAAAGTAAGTGGGTGTTTCCATGTACTTAAATAACCCTAAGAGAAACACAAGTGCTAAGAGTCAAAACAGCAAACATTATGAATCATAGAACTCTGGCCTCAAACTAGCAAGTCTATTATTATTATAATAATCTGCATCTCAAATAATTACAATAGTTACATAAAATGTGTTTTCTTCCAAACCTGACACACAGGTGTGCTGAAAAAAACAATATAATTTTCAAACATGTACAGGTGCGGCTTTTTCCCCCCAAATTGTTTCAGATGCACCGACAAGTTGTTGATCTGAGTTGGCATGAACTGTGCTCTCTGTGGTGTCCATTTCTAATATGATACATAATTTTTGCCCCACATAAATGACAAACTACCTGCACTTCCCCATTGGTGTTAAACATGGGCATTGTCCAAAATATGTGCTCATTGAGCTTGTTGAATTGAAGATTATTGAATACATAAATTATGTGTTTTTATTTTGTTCTTTGCCATTTCACTAACTTGCACTCTGAAAAGCTGCTCCTCCCGTTGACTCGTGCCTTTATCATTTCTGTTTTCAGGGAGGTTCTGACTCCTAGAAACATGTGCAGGCTATAACTAAAATAAAGTGACCTTCAGTCTGGAGTTTCTAGATATCAGAAAGACAACAAAGGCAGCATCCTACATATAGTGTGTTTACATATGACATAGCTTTATGTGTGAGAGTAGTGTGAAGCACAATAGGGTCTCAGCTGTGGATGGAAATGTGCAGTGTAATCAACAGTGCATGACCAGCAGTGCTGAATTTCCATATTGCAAGACTAATACTCAGAGACAGGCAACCACCATGAAAAGGCTTTGCTTATTTTCTTCATCAAACTACATCCAATGGGCACACCATATGCTCCAAACAGATATGCACACAGATTTTCTTCTGTTTTGCATTCTTTGATTATATGTAAATGAACTCTTGAGAGGTAAATGTGATTCATTTCAAATCCATCAGACTGCTATTTGACTGTCATCACAATGTGAAATGTCTTTTTCTCTAATGTTCAGCTTTAGGTCCAGGGGACCTTGATGAGTATCACAGTATCCTGGGAAACTCTGATTGACAAGTCCATTGACATGAGATTGCAGCAGCCACAGCGGCTCATATTAAGCTATAATAGGTCCATTTAATGAATAAAGTAGCCCAGAGACCTTCCCCACCCGTATCAGGGACAGACGTGGGAGCTGCTTTTACATCCACCTCAGTGACAAGAGGTCTGACATATTATAAGGCATTTAATTTCAGCACAGGACTCCAAGGGGACATTCCTCCGTTTCACTTAAAAGGAGCAGACAAATGGGCTGAAAAGGATTTTTTAAAGTTATTGACCTCAATTAGTGAGCATTTCTCCTCTGAGTCTGAAGTGCTAACTGGTATGTGATGTGCTAAGTCTTTGCCACACACCCTCCAAACCGTCTAATCCTGTGTAGAGTCCTGCATTATATATAAAACTTCCTGTAGCATGAATACTGCATGTTCGTCCTTAAGGGTTTGAAGGGAGTAAACAGGATGTTTTGCTCTGTCTATAATACTGCTGTGCTTCAATACCATTTCTTTCAGAGATGCTGCCACTTCCACACTGTTCTGATGTGCTGCTTCTCCTGTCTGCAAAAAAAGACATCACCTTACATTTCATCAACCAGCTTTCTCACTGTGAAACCAGGTTCGGTGCAGATTCAACTAACGTGCTTTACTGATCTCCTGTAGCTGTAGCAACCTCAATTAGACAGCTAGCCAAACTCCATTCACAAAAGACATGAGAGACAGGATATAGCTGTCAAGCTTTAAATAGTTATTGCCGACTTAAGGTGCATGAAGATGTGAAAGGCAGTGAAACTGAAAGGACTGAATAAATCACTGCAATGTTTGCTATACAGAGGTAAGTATCTAGTGTACAAGCATGGTCAACTCTGTTCTAAATCTTATTTAATAATAACAAATAATGGGCTGAAAAACCAGACAGTAATACTAATAACAGCTATATAAACACAGCACTAACGAGGATTATGGCTAAATGCTAAATATCAGTAGCGAATCACAGAAGAAACCAACATTGCTGGGTTAAATGCTAGAATAATACAATAAATTCAAAGGTTACTTTTATAGTACAACTTCAAAAAATACTTCATTCTTCAAAACTTCAACTTCAAAACTGCTTTTTGATAGAATGCTTTCTATGTACAACAACAAGGTGGTAGTGGATGAATTTCCTATGCTCTGGCCACTAAAAACCTAAAAAATATTCCTTCACTCATTGGCCTCCTGGCGATAGGAGAATAACCTGTGTGACTGGTCTTAGGAAGGTACTTGAAGTACCAGTATTAGTATTCTAGAGCTTGTGAACATTCTTCTAGAAGTGCATTTGTGAGGTCAGGCACAGATTTTAGACGAGAAGGCCTGGCTCGCAGTCTCCACTCTAATTCATCCCAAAGGTGTTCTATCGGCTTGAGGTCAGGACTGCAGGCCAGTCAAGTTCTCCACACCAAACTCGCATATCCAGTTCTATATGTACCTTGCTTTGTGCACTGGTGCACAGTCATGTTGGAACAGGAAGGGGCCATCCCCAAACTGTTTCCACAAAGTTGGGAGCATGAAATTGCACTCCAAAAATCCCAAATAGCCCGTGAAATAAACATTATTAAATTTTACACAACACCTTAGAGCGCAAGAGGATGACAGAAACGCAGTGTTTCTAAAGGTTGACTTCTTATAGTGGAACCCCGTGTGTATGGGCTTTGCAAGATGACAACTTATTACATTACATAACGCTGTGGTGTTCTGTTGGGAGCAGAGATGCGGACTCGAGTCGCACTTAAGCCGCACACACAGTGACTTCAGACATGACTGGACACTTGTCCTCAAAAGACTTCAGACTTGACTTGGAGTCGAGGTGCGCGACTCGTGAACAAATATTTCGGAAACGTCTAATGAGGTTGCTGTTATTCCCCTCCCTGCGTTACCTACCTACATAACACATACTACGTATCTGCTGCACACAGCCACACATGAGAAAGGACGACAAACACCGGCAGATGCTGTGCCATTCATCAAAAACTTTGGCTTTAAAACTTCGTACAACAAGGCCCAATCAAAAGAAGCGCTGAATGCAAAATAAGTTAGTAACCTGTGGTTAGTGAACATGTTTATTCGCCATCTAACGTTCTTGCTTTAGCAACGACCTACGAGAGGTTAACTCCGACTGTCGTTCGTTATGAAAAGATGAATGAGCATTTGTTTGTTTGCCAAAGTTGTGGTAGTCAATTAACATAATAATTTACATCCCACTGGCTGCAATCATGTTAATTATATATTGTTAATCATGTAAGTTAACTTTACACTTTTGTTTAGTTAACGTTAAACTGGTTTTTATTTTTTTTATTTAACCTTTATTTCATCAGAAAAGAAATCCATTGAGATTTTTTATCTCTTTTACAAGGATGTCCTGGCCAAGATGTAAAACAGCACACAGTGAAGAGGTTTGAGAGTCTGGGGGGGGTGTTGACTTACAGTGGTTTGTAAGCTGTGCAGACGCATTGAACATTAGGCTACATGGTTGTGCTCTGTAAGTGAAAAACAGTTTACAGGTTTATTGTTGATCACGTAACGTTACAGTTTTATTTAGTTTACGTTACACTGGGTTTGAGAGTCTGGGGGTGTGTTGACTTAAAAAGCTGTCATTAATTGTATTGCACATTACATGGTTGTGCTCTGTAAGTGAAAAACAGGTTACAGTCCCTTATAGCTATGCAGTGTTCTAAGCAGCCTGGTTTGAACGCAGCAGGTGACTGAACATTAATTATAACCCCAAGTGACTTGATACTTGACTTGGACTCTACCTCAGAGACTTGAGACTTGACTTGGACTCTTGCTCAGAGACTTGAGCCTTAATTTGAACTCCAGCTCAAAGACTTGTGAGCATCTCTGATCTTTTTGTAGACCTCCACAGGGAACAGAGTGCCCTCCCTACATTTTCCTAGCTCCCACTACTCATCTCTCTCTCAGCTCTGGCTTATTGCCCATTCTAAAACTGTACTTTACATGATATGTTTATAAACAGGCCTTTTTGTGGCATGGCATCACAGGTTTGGTTTGGGTCTTTTCCTCAGCATGGTCTTATTACTTTCAACCATGAATATTACAGCACATTTCACTAAATCTGCAGCCTTACTTCCCAGAAAGTGTTCCTTTGGATTAAGCTCTGCTGAGCTGCAAAATTGAACTGTCAGTCGTCTATGGAAATTTGATAACAGAGAGTAATGCTCTGAGTCTGACATCTGAATTTTGACTCTGAAGCAGCCGTGGCAGAAAGTGGTGTAAAGTAAATCACGCTCTCTGTGGCTATCAAGGCCCTAGTAAAGAGGAGGAAAGAGAAAAGGAGGAAATACACATCTGAGATATAGACCTTACTGGTTCCCGATGGAAAACACAACACTGTGATATCTTATTAATAATCTGTTTGATGAAGCTGATCTGGGAGTCCTCAGCCCAAATTCCCTTCTTGCACTCCTTAATCCGCCCACATTTTCTCTCATCCAGGCCTGAGTTGTGACCGTTTGATCCATCCAGAAAACCAATTACATATAGCAGGCAGCCTAATTGTCTCAAATTTAATTTAAGACACTCATTTGTTCCACAGTAGAGAGATGGACCAAGATTTATGCAGAGGGACCCTGTTCTGCTTCAAGCAACTGGGCAGCTTTGAAATTGAAATGCTGACTTTTGAGTAAGAAGCACTGGGCAACTCATGATATTTATTTAAAGTCAGTGGCTTGAAGAGAAGGTCATTTAATTTGAGATCATTGTCAATGCATGGTATTCTAAAAGATCTGTGTTTAAAATTCAGATTTCCCATTACTTCAGTATTATGTGCCATAGCTCTGCCTAAAACACTGGATTTCAACATTCAAATATAGTATTTTATTTGTGTGCTGTGAGGCATCTCAGTATTAATAAACATCAAGTACACCGATAGAGAAATCAACAGCGCATCTCTAGAATAGAAAGCTCAACATCTATTGAAAAAAAATCTTTACCTTAATCAATGAAAAATTTAAACATACCGAAGTTTTGTTAACCTAAATCTGTTGCATGATTTTTCTGATATGCTACTTTCTGAAGCATGAAAAGACATATCTCATTATAAATCTAGGACAGTCCACTCACAATTTTGCTAATTAAAAAACACTTAACTTTTCCAGTAGGAGATGAAAATGGGACAACAGGATTTTTGGCACACTCCTTATCTGTGACACCATGTGGATGTTTAGTTCTGGCAAGAATCAACTGACAACGGTGGAAAGATGGCTGTGCTGATATTCAGGAGGATTTTCTGGGGATAGGGTTTTCTGACCCAGAAATGATTAGATGAAATGGAGATAATATTGGTGTTAAGTCTCAGTCACTGTTCACAGAGCTACAACATGCTAGTAGTAGCTAGTAGTAGTGAACCTTATGTTTGTAACTATAGGACCCAAGAAAGCCAGAAAAGGTGTAGATTATCTTTAATTAAAAACAAACCAAGTCCAGTTGCCCTTGACTTTAACCTTCTTTGGATAAACCTGGAGTGGTGGCATACCGGCAACATGCCCTTTTATTAAGCACATTCAGATATGCGAGTGTTATTATGGAGGTGCTGATAAGATTAAGTCAGCAAGTCAGAAACTGCATGAGATTGCTCAGAAACATTAAATTACAGTTACTGTAATTATTAAGTGAACTGCCATGCGAGCTGAGCATATATGGGGTGGTGGGGTTGGAACAGCTATGCTCAACTTGCTAAACTGTTGACAACAGAGGCGGAGACAAACTTTGTAAACATTTGGGGCTTAGTCAAAATGTTTGTTCACATTTACAGCAGCTATATGAACTATTTTTCGAGCCGTGTGAGATAAAGAATGTCATTTGGGAAATGAGACCAGCGTCCGGTTCGGTATAAAACAGCACTGATTTGTTTTTTAATTAATAAAGTTAAGTAACATTAGCTACGTTAGCTTCGTAGCATTAGCGTTAGCTAGCTAGCTAGCTATAGTAGCTTTAAAGATGTTGACAGCCCCCCATAGACCCATACTCTTATCCTAACCTTCACAGGGGTTTGTGCCTAAGTCAGTGATTGTATGCATGTCGACCGGTGAAAGGGTTCACCTCCTTTGTGACGCTGCAGTCTCCACGTAACGTAGGTCCCGGTAGGGAAACAGAGTTCAGAATTGCAGTTTGGGAAAGCATGGACAAACGCCACCAGTAGGGGCGCTATTGCAGGATACACTCATATGACATTACATTACATTTATTCATCTAGCTGACGCTTTTATCTAAAGTGACAAAATGGTTAGGTCAATTAGGGGTTAAGTGTCTTGCACAGGGACACATTAGTGTACATGTCGCAGTGGGGAATTAAAGTGAGTCTCTCACACCAAAAGCATGTGTCTTATACACTGGCCCATCACCACCAATATGAGTCGTATTTGGAGGTTGGTTAAAATGACCTATGTTGTCATTTAGGTTGGAGGACTTGTTGCCTGTTTTGTATCTAATTGTACCTCGACTGTTCAAAGACAAATTTTCAGTCATGCCACCTAAAAAGAGGCAAAAATACTGATACTACTACTAAGTTACATAACATAGGTAGGGTAGGAATTTGGTGTTAACATCATTACTAATCTTGAAACCTATTTTTGTTATACTATGCTGGATTAAAGTTCGCACAATGAATGTTTAGTACATTTTAATCCATGCCACAATAATCTAGTCTGCTCTGATAGCAAATAAAGGATCCCCAACAGTGCCAAGTTAATGTGGTTTTCAATACTCTGAATGGAATATTAGACCAACAGAAGAACATTTACTCAACAATGTTCTTGCCTCAGTGAACATGAGTCGTAATTTTGTGTTACTAAAACAACCTACATGGTCGTATTTCTGTGGAGAACAGGTTATTCAATCGTGGATTCTAGTGTGGTAAACTACTAGCTTTCTGTCGCCTCAAGAGAAAGATGGCCATGTGATCCCAGGAAATCAAACAGAGCAGAAAAAAGTCTTGTGTCAGTGCAGCCTCCACATTTCCACTGCACAAAAGGAAATGCTGACTTTTTAATAGCCGCAACAACTGGGGCTATTTCCCCAGGTGGTGAGAAAATACCTTATTTTTTCTTGTACAGAAGCAGTGTTGGGCTACACAAAAGATACCCCGCAAGTGTTTGCCTCTTTAGTGTCGCTGTTTTAATTGGATTTCTTTGAAAGTTCAGATTAAGCTCGAGGGGGCCTCTGTCTCTGGTTGTGGCCTGGCACCCACTTTAAATCTGCCTCTCCTTGAGGCTAATTAAATTGCTCCGTGTTTCTTGGGGCTGCTATTCATCATGTCTAGACTTGCTTTTGATTGATTCTTGTTTTCCAAACAGAACGTGTTGCAGGGTCACAGGAGATCCATCCCAGTATCTGCATACACATGCATTTCCTCGCGCATGAGAAATATAGTCAAAATTCATGATCCAAAAACACTGTCACACTTTCAAGCATGAGTGATGAGCTAGGGTTGTGTTCTGAACAGATTTACAATATTTTATTTGATCCCTATAGACTCAAATTTGTGTTCTCTTGGCTCATAGTCAGCATTTGCCAAAAAATATTCAAGGCATTCAGGACACATAAATATACATTTTAATAAGAAGTGTGGCAGTGTTTAAGCACTCTAAGCCCTCATGACGACAGTCCTCTTAGATATTTAATTAGCCTGCTCATTTAAATCCCATTTGGTACTTGTTTAACACCAGTATCTTTCCATGGTGGCCTATTCTTGGGCCTCATAAATATTCAGTGCATCCATGATTATCTTGATTATAATGAAGTGTTTAACAATCATGTGGCATTAAATACTGCAGGAGTACTTACAGTATCCTATCAGCTTTTTCAAAAGTTAAAGAATAAATGAATGAATTCTATAACTGATTAAGGTGAAATGCATTTTTAATGGTTGACAAAACAATCCCATCACAAGGTTTATTTAGTAGCTGTTCTAGAGCTTTCAATAGTATCACATGATCTTCCTTAGCAGATAGTACACAAATTGGAAAGCTGAAAAAAAGACGACAGTTTTGGCTATTAGATCCTATCGTGATGTCGTATTTTGAGGGAGCAGTGACATTAAGCTGTACAGGATTAAATCACTTACTCTAGCTTTGGCACTTCATGCAAATAAATGTTCAGTTTTTTACCAGTTGGTGTGTCCTGTTATATTCTTTGTTATTATTGTGCTTTTTTTAAAATTAAATTCTAAACTCTATCATTGGAAAAAGTCACTATTTGGATTTCTTCAGCATGCAGAATGTGCAGTAGTGTTCTCTGATTCACACTGGATTTTGATCTATATACAGTATAGTGTGTTTGGTGGTGTCCTGAAGCAAAAAGGCAGTAGAAAGCAGAGTGCTGGCCTCTGTGGGGAGCAGTGGAGTGAACAGATCTTGAAACATTGATGTGGAAGGCACACATACGTGTCCTCTGGTGTTGCATGCTTTCACAGTCACCTCCAGCAAATACTAGTATAGTAGAATCTGCCAGAGTGAGTCAGTGTCATGCTGAATAAGTCATAGCTCTGTATTTACTATTCATCCTGTTATGATAAGAAGGGTAGGTGCATGTTATGGAATACATTTAGAGTAGCAGCTCCACTTGCACAACACTGTTTTCCTGTGATTTCCCTTGAATTCCCTTCAGCTAACCAAAGCATATGCCTAACTATAGTCATGCGGCGTGCCATAGTTAGACACAAATGCACAATAACAAGATTTATAGTGAAAGATCCCAAGCGAGGTCACTGAACCACTCACAGTCCAGCTGTGACAAAACTGTGACGGCATACAGGGAAGATCTCATTAATTTTCTATCATGGACCCTTAAGATGTCTGATTCCCCCTCCCTGATGATGTGTGACAGCTGCCAAGTGTTTTTTTTTTATCTTGTCACATGCTGATTGAAGAATTATTGCCTTGCAAAAGAAGAGCAACCCTTTTGGAGGACATACTGATCCAGTGGAAAAGTGACTTTTCTGTTTGGCTCCAAATAGGAAATGTCCGGCAAGGCACTATTTTGATTCCGGTATAGCCATATCCTTTAAAGACCACAACTACCAGTGGAAAACTAGCTACATAAGTTTCTTTTTTATTTTAAGTTCACCTTCTTTGACTTCAGTGATACTGTTTTTTTTCCAAAATTAATAGAATATGCTTTTGTGTGTGTGTAGGTTTCACTAGTCTTTGTTTCATTGTCAGTGTCTCTTTGACAATATTCACATTGCAAGTGTTTTTTTCACCTGCAAATAGAGAAATTTTATATCTGATCTAACTCTAAAACTGTGAAATCAAATACGCTGCACTCTTTTCAAGTCATTTTTGCCTGTAATTGAGTCCTTAAAATGTTAATTTCCTAATTAAATTAGCTTGTTTCATCCAATTTCTAAAGTCGAGTTTAATTTTTCTTGATTGTAGTATAGCAACATTCTTTTTTCAAAACACAACACTAATTTCTGGAATATTAGTGAAACAGGAAGAATAACACATTCTTTCTGTTCTGGATATTTTTTCTTGAATTTTCTTTTGTTTTGAGAAAATAAGTATTTTAGCACTCAGTTATAGAAATAGCTTATTACAGTGTATTTAAGTTGATCAACAGTAACACAAATGTTGACCTTCTGTTCATATGACAAGTTTCAGGTTAGGTTTGGTTTATTCAGAACATCTGTGGAACCATAAATCCTAATCTTTGCCTCGTAGATTGTTTGATAAGATTGTTAGATAATTGTTCAGCAGATAACACCACATTTGAAAGATCATAATTTCAAAGTTGCTTCATAATTTACTACACACCATGCTGGATAATTCAAAAATCATTATAATGGCATTAGTGGATGTAGGAAAACTTTTAAAGCCATTAGGATAATCCCCATGTTACTCTTATTGAGTGAAACCCACATATTATGAAAAAGTAGACTATACATTTTATCAAAGCCGGCTTTTCATTTTGTGGCCAAGTTTGGAAATTCAATAAGGCAGTTTTAAGAGGTTTAATGGGTCAATGACACCTAGACGCATAACTATAATTCAATCAATTAAGATGATGTTATTCCCTGCGACCCTGTACTCAGGATAAGTGGTTGATGATGGATGGATGGATGGATGGAAGATGATGTTATTCCATCAACAAATGCATTGAAAAGACAAAATTAACAATGAAATCCTCCTCCTAACAAGTATCGTATATTTAGTATCATTGATTTAGTATCTTCTGGAGGTTTGTTGATTGTAAAAAGATAAAACAACATTAGCATCATACCTTAAGGAAAAAGTGAAAAACACTTTTAGGACAGACAACAACAAAGTTAAATGATATTTTTGTCCTCAGAACTCCTACACAATGACAAGCAGACAGACTGAGGGGAGTTTCCCCCGACTGGGAGCAACAAACTACCTTCCAGCTTGAGATCAGTGTTGGTTTTTCTAGGTCTTCACATCGGGGATGATTATTTGTTCCCCCTGATCTGCCATCTGAACTACACAGTACTGCCAAATCATGTGACTGCTTTTTCAGGCTTCTCTGTTCTGAGATCAAAATACTGAGCAGACCTGGCATCAAAACCACTGTAGAGCCGAAAAAGAGCTAGTTAATATCTAATGCTGTGATGTCTTAATGCACAGAATTACCAAGCAGGAAGAGGTGTTTCACCACACAGACATGTTGGCCTACTTATACTTGAGCTCCCGCAGGAAAGATGGTAAATAAATGATTTACCAGACCACTGGAGTGGTTGAAAGGGTATGTGTGCAGCTGTCTATGAAGAAAAAATCCATATGCTTGGCTCTGAAATCCAACATTCTGAGAACCCTTTGACCATGTATCACCCACTATGTCAATATAATGGGTGTGGGAAGATTTGGAAACCCAAAATGATGGATTGCTGCAGTGCAGCTCATGATTCCCTCACTGACCAGCACCTTCTGCTCCTCTCTGGCATTGATCAGACTGGCTCAGCAGCCTATGTATAGCCTGTGATACCTTTTACTATCACAGGATCTGCTGTACAATACTGTACTCAGATGTGGGTTTAATCAATAGTGTGATGATGAGATATTTGTATTAAAGTAGGAAGAAAATGGTTTCCTCATTTAAATTAATCAAATGAATTAAAATTCAGAGTAATATTATACAGAGTTGGGAACCCATGGTCGTGAGCGTTTGGTAATGATGGGGTGACTAGTGGTCATCTTATAAAAACCCATGTTTTTATGTAGTGCGTCATCATATAGCAGATAGAAGGCAAATATAGCCATCGTGCCACTCAGAGGATGATGCACAAAGCTACACTGCTTGACACAAGACACCGAGGGGATCATATGATATATAACTGGTAGCAGAGATGTTGGTAGCAGCAGCAACACGTGCACGACAACCGGTCCCACACAAGTGAGAGAAAAGGAAGACATCTATCATGATGAATAAGTCTGGGCAGGTAATTAGCCTCAGCTAGAGCCAACACAAACACAATCAGCGAAAATAGAGACTCGTCCCCTGATTTACTGAGGATACTTCAAAACGGGGGGCGTGTTAAATCACAATGCCCACTCAACATTGTCAGTCAACGGTGATGGATCGTCTCTCAGCCCAACCCTAGATTCCACACAAATCCGGCAATAGACAGTCAGAGTTCTGTGGTGTCACTTACTGATCAGTGTACAGTAAGGTTGGCAATGCTTAGAATTATTTTTATTGAACACTTTAACATTCATGCCAAAAAACAAGTATATATTTTTTAATTCAAAGGCCTTAAAGAGATCATATTATGCTTTTTTGCTTTTCCCCTCTCCTTTATTGAGTTATATACCTTTTTGTGCATGTAAAAGGTTTGCAAAGTGAAAAAGCCCAAAGTCCACTTCAAAGGGAGTTCCCATCTCCCACAGAAAACTCTGCTCTGAACTGCCTGAAAACAGCTCGTTCGTAGCCCAGCCTTTTCTTCCGCTTTACTGTGACATCACATCAAAATGCGTGTCATAATGCTCGCCTAGCAGCTAGTCCGACATTGCCCTCAAAAACACCAGTGGAAAAACACTGAGCTGCAGCACAGTGACAAGACATCCGCCTGCTGCCTCTCCTCTCCCTTCCAAACATTAGCTACTCTCCAGGCAGTCAATTGACAGAAAGGTGTTACTGTGATGTAGAGACAGAGCTCAGTTTAAAATTTTATGGATGAAAGATTAATGTGTTACAGATTAATAACTCATCACTCTGAAACTCTTGCTCCAGTCTATGTTGCTAAGCTGGTAAGGGTAACATATACAGCCAAACCAAAGCCTTGTTTTCTGGCTTCTCAGGGCCAGCCCTACTCTACTTTTGATTGGCTTGCTGTCCTTACCTAGGAACTGCGCATGTGCATCTCCTATCAAAGATCTTGTAGAGGCAAGATGCATCACTAGCTAAAACTAAGTGTTCAACACACATGGTGAAAAGAGAAGCTGCAGCAATATGTGGTATGACTAAAAAATATGTTGTTTTTTGAAAATGAAATCATGTAAACCTGTTCTGCTACAAGCCCTAAATAAGATTTTGAACCTGAAAATGAGCATAATATGAACACTTAGAGCAAAGTAGCCAGTTAAGAGGAATTATGTATTTTATCAGTATAATGACTTCACCATCTATCTGACAGAGCTGAACTAAAAGTTATAATTTTGGAAGAAAACGTATGGAAGTGTCTGTAGAAGTAAACAACATACCAATTTTCTGCCAATAAAAGGCCAGTTACGGTTAGTTATATATAGTTTCCACAGCTTATTCTCAACAACTTGAATTTACATTATTTAGTTCAACAAGTGAATAAGTATTTTAATGAAATAACATGAAATAACGGGTCATAACAGCACAAAATGAATGCACATTTTTAGGAGGTTGGAAAAAATCCTTGCAAGCCAAACATACAAAAAAAGCCTTGAAAACATCAGCGGGAATTCTTTTAATCAAGATTCTGCCATTGGATCAGCATTCCCACTACACTGGCGACAGTAGTGGCAATTAAAAAATAAGATTTGAAAGAATTAGTAATGAGACAGATAAAAGCATTTTCTAAACCCTAATTCTTTTCAGCCTGCTTCACCCATGACGTCCCATAATACTTAAAAATGAAGGGCTGACACTGTACTCAGAGACATTTTGGGTGACTGTGACAGTATTGAATTTTCAATTATTCATTTGAATCATAACAGGATAATGAAGAGGAGGGAAATTAATGATAAGGACCACCTTTAGCTCAGAGTATCAATTTGTCCCCATGCATAATTTAATCCATTCCCTATGGAGCATGCTCACTCCAAACAGAGACAGGAAGACATGATTGAGAGGAAAATGGGAAATTTATGTACCAAGGCTCTTAAAATATATGTTGTCTCATTGTGGAAGGGTCCCTGAGGCGGCTGTCTAATATGTTGTCTTCCTATTCTTCTTTTATGAAAGGTGACACACTGCCAACTAAATGGTAGACAAGGGATGAGTTTAGTGCTTTATAAGTCTCTAAACTGAAGTCCCAAATCAAATCCCAAATGCAAAAAATAGGGCTTGGCATTTATTGTGAACTTCTCAATTAGTTGTTGGAACAACAAATACTTGATCTTCTTTAGTTCCACCTAAACATACTTAAAATACTTCAATGAAAATACATCTGACATCCATCTATCAACTTGACCAAACTAACCAAACAAACAACACAAACACACAATTCCACTGTATCTGCTAAATGTGAAAATAAGAAACTATTTGCTATCAAGTTCTCCATCAGCTTAATATGTGGCCAAAAGAAATTGGTACACTTGACAGTCCTGATAAGTCTTTCAGCTGGGCTTTTCATGCGATCACACTTATTTCAAGTAACACAAATGAGCAAAAAATTAATAATAAAATGGCTTTGGACACAGTCAATTTTCCCTGATTGTCCAACAGAAAAGCAATTTTAACCTGGTCACTTTTATATATAAAGAATCTAAAAGGAACTACGTCTACCCTAAAATCTGTCATGCCTAGTTATTAGTACAACAGTAGAATCCCAATTAACTGTATGTCTGACATGTGTCATCAGTCTGACAGGGACGTTGTTCTGGCATCAAAGACTCAGCAACAGAGAAAGAGTTCTCATTCAAAAATCGGGTGCAGCTGCTGTTGTCCAGCTCTGTTTTTGATGGATTATCAGTCAGGTATAGGTAAGAGTATACGTGAAGTCCAGCGGTGCATCAATCTTCCCTGCATTTTTTGCATAGAGGACACAGAGCACACAGAGTCAATTTTAGGTGGATACCAAAAGCTGCAACGATGTACGAAAGGATATTTGATGTGCCATTATCCACACCTGACACCCAGACAGCTGAAAATGCTCAAACTTTCTGACATTCAACTTGTGACCTTCTCACTGCAGTTCTCAAAGCTGTTGGTGAACTCTTTTGCCCCCGACTTCCTCCTGCATAGTTAAGAGATAATACAGAAAGGTCATCTGAGAAGTTCGTGTTCATAATATGTTGATGTGATAAAGGTTAATAAATATACCAGGAAGCAGCTCAGGTGGAGATGGCTCTCCTGGGGCTTCTGTTTTGCATTCCAATTATGCACTTTCACTTTCTGAGAGACAGCATTCAACTTACATTGTCTTTTCATTGCTTTTCAAGTGCCCAATTAGTTGTGTGATGTTTGATGTGGTGGGCGCGAAGGTACCTCAAGGACTAATTTATTTGTGGCAGAACTGCACTGTTGACTGACACTACTGGTCATGGATGACGACCCCAGTTAATTACATATTTGGATGAGGTAGTGAGGAAAGAGGGTGCACCACAAAAAGCGACATTGTATTTTAAGAAGAGGATCTTGGACACTGCGAGATCAGTGAGGTTTGGACCTTGGCAACTTTTCCCTGTTAGCTATTGTGCCAACTTTTTTGGCTGCATTTTTTGTTATTGTCTCCCTTGTGGATATCAAGTCTTTGACATTTGTAATGGAACAGTCAACAAAAGTAAGAGAGAGTAAGTGTCAGAATGTAGATTTATCCTCCAGTAAAGATGCATACCTGCTTGGGCTGATGTCAATGACAAATGGAGGTCAAAGGTGATGTAAGTAAGTAATATCAAGCATTTAAACAATCCAATACCTCTGCCTGACCTCAGTCAGTATAGCCCTGGCTATATTTCCCTGCATGAACATAGATGTCCTGAAAATGACATATGCTTATGATCATAGT
Organism: Micropterus dolomieu; assembly: GCF_021292245.1. Lineage (NCBI taxonomy): Eukaryota > Metazoa > Chordata > Actinopteri > Centrarchiformes > Centrarchidae > Micropterus > Micropterus dolomieu. The sequence continues at coordinate 29,727,256 of NC_060168.1, read as the reverse complement.
TGATCTGGAGCTGAAAGACATGTATTGATGTGATCTTCCATAAAAGTTTTTAAAATGCCGATACATGGAATTGAGAAGTAAAAGTGGGTTGAGGTTGAGGTTGTGGCTCAGCACGTAATCCTGCATCCCATCTAAGATCAGTAAGTCATATTGGCTAATTCTGACCATGACAAAATATTTCTGTAATCTTAACTAGGTGTTCATAGTTCCCTTCCCTGACTTATGCCGTTACCAGACTGTAGGTATTGGAGGATAAATACCCAGACCCTGCTACTCCCTCCAGACCTGCCATTATGAATCACATCACTTTCCCACCCACCTGCTCACCTGTTACCACTTCCCTCATTATCTGTGCAATGGATAAAGGTTTTCGAGTCATGTTTTAGGGTTCAAACCTGTAACATTACAATGTTGATATTAAACATTCAAAAAATTTGCCACTGACTCTCAACTAAGATTTTGCCAAATTGTCTAATATTAAAATTCTGTTCTGTAATAAGTTTTTACTTTTCTGCCTGGTGAATAATGGAGCAGTATGAAAAATCCCTAATGGGAAATGCTATCGCATGGATTAACAAATAACCGCGTGGATTCTTTGGTTCACAGCTTTTGCAGTGGTGCTGTTCAGTGACAGCACAAAACTTTGCTGGTGCATTGGTCAGGTCATTGGTAAGTCTATGATTTCAAAGTAGGGTGACGTGCAAAACGGCATTCATAATAGAATCTTACCCCGCATAAATAACTTTTTGGATTTCAAATTCATTCATTACTACTGATCAAAAGCAAAATACCCTATTGATTTATCTGGGCCATCATGTGGTTCATCCCTTTTTCAATTTAACGCTTGAGAAATTTTCAAAGCATGCCAGATTACACGAAGATGCAATGACAGCCTTCTGATATTAGAAGTTTAGATCAATAGTGTCTCTTCCAGTAGGACTAAACAGAGACCAGTATCCATTACAAAATCTGCAGAGGTAGATGGTCTTCACACACCAAGACGTCTTACTTGTTTTGCCTCCACAGTTTCCTGATTAACAAAGCCAACTACTGGACTTTTTTGCATCTTCTTTGTCTCTCCATCAAAACAGAAGAAAGGGAAGAAATTAGTGTTTCTCCCTCAGAGCATAGAAGTATAAAAAAAAAGCAATGAGGTGTGAAAACAGATTAATCAGAATTAGATCTCGTGGGTTCTAGCTGAGAATGCTGCCACAAACCTTCTCAAAGTACTGCATGGACTCATGGGTTTTTAAGAGGGCAGCAATAACATCCTAAGGACCTAAGGAGTAGTCAAACCCCACTCTCCTCCACACGACACTTAAAAAAACAAGTGATGTAGCCAGCTACACCAAATTGGTGGTCATGGTGCCTGACAACTGTCATCACAAGGCCTAAAGGCAGAAAAGCCTGATGTGGGCAAGAATAAGAAGAACTGAGGAGTGGGAGCGGGAATGAAATCGAGCCTTCAATGTTGACTTTTTTACTTTTTTTTAACCCTAACTTATGGATGCGCCAGGCAATTTTTTACTCTTCAGTTACAAAGTGTGGCTGCATTAGACAGCTCCCCATTTATTGTAAGTGAATACAGAGTAGGCCTACTCACTTCTTGCGAGTATACACTTGTTTAGCACAGCAGCAACATGTTGTAATGTGACAAATAAACCTACCATCTACCTTCTATATCATGAGTTTCTAAGGCAGGGCCTAGAGGTGTGTCTGGCAGGGCTAAATACTGTAAATCCTTTTCACAAGAGTTGGGTGATTTTAATTATTTTTGATGTAAATATGTCAACAGGTATCTTCAGTGTTAATGCAACAGCTAGATTTGTACATGCTCCTCAAGCACCATACAGCAGCAGCTACTCTAACCTTCAGGCTGCCATCACCCTGCTGGCTTGGACACTGAGGCGAAAGCTCTTCGACCTTTCCAGCTTGGGGCTTAAATGGCTGTTGTAGTCTTTTGCCCTGGGGCTCAGATACATCTGTTCTGTTTTTATGCTACTTACTGTAGAAAAAGATGGATGTCGTGGACAGTGCGATCACCCACAGGTTGCTGAAAGGACATTTTGGAGCCTTTGGACTCACCACGAGTCATAACATAAGCATCACAAGACCCTTCTTACAGGGGCACGTGCCCCCCACGTGCTGTGCCCCAGTATTTAAATTGTCAAGACACGTTGAAATGTCGTAAAATTAACGTGTCAGTGTTGATGAGAGGACAAAGAGGGACTACCCTTCTGTGCACAAGAAGAGAAAATAACTCAAAGAGAGTGACTTTCAGGTACAACAGTCAGGTAAACTTGTGTTCTCTCCTCTCAAAGTCTGATGTGAGCCGTGCAGCTGCAGTGAATCTCTCTCTGTCTGTCTTGCTAACCCAGCTGGGTAGCACTTCTCGGTGTGTTTTTGTCTTGGTTGCTTGCCAGACTGTGACTGAACCATATTATAGTGAAATACAACTATTCATTACGTTTGAGATACAGAGGTCCATTCAAATCAGCTGTGGATTTTTCTAGAAGAGGTTTCCATTCAGGCTTATTAAAGACAGACTGTTTTAAAGGAGAGGTGTTAGTAAGAGGACCGCAGTGTCAGGTGTGACAGTGCAGAAATGGCTAATTGTTTACAAGACTCACAAGTCAGGTAGGAGGGCCCAATAGCAGAAATCTTCTTAGGTGGTGAAATATGGTATGTGTGCGCATGCTCCGTTCCAAGCCCTTTCTGTCATGTCAGTGCCAACATTAATGGGGTAAGCCAGGGAAGCTGTTGAGGTACATACTGACAAATTTCATAAACTTCAATCAAAACTAAATCAAATTCATAAATAAAAAAAATAAAAAATCCAAATTATGACGCACAAATGAGGCTAGGTGAAGCTGACAAAAATCATAACTGAGGGCGATAAGCTAAGACACCTGACAATCAAGCAAAAGTAGCAATCAACATAACTACATACAGTAAAGGTAGTAGTGGTACAGAAATGGATACTTTTACTGATAATTATAGTACTATTAATGTTAATAATAATAAGATTAGTAATAATAATTGTAGGCGCAGGTGTTGAACAGGAACATTGGGGCCCACAGGTGACTCCACCCAGACTCCACAGCTCCAGAGCCAGAAACATCTGTGACAGGAGGAGAGAGCAGACGGACGAGAAAGCACAAGACTACGGGAAAGGGAAGAAGTCGAGTTAGTAAGATGCATTAATGGGATAATGTTATGTGGTCTTTACTTTGCATTTACAACTTTTTAGACAAAAATATCAATTCAAATCAATTTATACTGAAGTCCTAATTATAAGGAAATATCTCGAATTGCACTTCCATACTCACCAGTTAGACCTTGGATATCTGGTTATAAGAAGAAGAAGGCCTGTTATCTTTCACGTTGTGTCAGAGCGTCCTGTGACTTTAAAGTGAAAGTCTTAGATATTGACTTATTCCATCCAAGGGATTTTGCTTTGCACAAGCTTGTGTCATCGGCATTGTTCTCTACACTCCAGGCTACGTGAGAAGTATTGAATCTTCCTTGTGTCCTGTCCTTATCCAACCAATTTAGCATTGTGACTGCAGTGTGCCATGAAAGTATTGTCTTGAGGCACACTCCCACATGGATTGATTTATGGGCTTCTGCCTCTAAATTCTCATCCAGCTGTCAAAAGGAGTGAAATAGAAATCAAGGTCTGCTATGAACATGAGCTTTTCTTTATCTCACTCAGTACCTCCCAGTAGGTCGTATGAGGGTTGACTTCAAGGCCATCTTACAAATTGTAGCCAGAAAGAAGGGCCAAGGGTCATACATATTATTTTTATCAATACATGGCACAAAATCACCACTATAACCATCATATATCTCTATATAGGGGTTGATAAGGATATTGATCAATGCTAATGGCTACTGTAAATCATAAGCTGCTGTGGATGTCAGTACATAATTTCCAGACAGAACAAATAAAAATGAATATAAAATGAAATAATTAAATGAATTTGAATCAATCTGTGTTGGTTGTGGACAGGTTGGCTCTATGAGCTCCTGTCTGAGAGCCGACCTCCTGCATAGAGCTGTGCTAGATGGAACAGTAACCATCAGTATGACAGACAATTTCAATTTATTGCAGATGAAGAATCTTGCATATTTATTTCTTGAAACAAATAAGAAACTAACTTAAGTAAGTTACTTAAGTAATTTAAGCAGTGACCAGCAGAAGTGGTACTAAATGAAGAGGTGTTTGGGAGCCGAAAGAGCCGGCTCTTGGCAAGGAATGGAGCCAAAGGATCTCCCTTCAAAAAGCCATAATTCCCATCACTAGACTAACCATTAATTTACAGTAACTGTATATATACTATTTAAAATCCAAAATGGTTGAAACAGTGCACCTACACATGATGGACTGTAGTATGAAACCAACTTCCTGATGACTGACGTACATAATCCTGGTGACTTAATCACATAATTCATCAATAAACCAGCATGGCAAGTAAACTGAAAAAAAAATTTTGATGGAAAAGCAAACAGCGTCAGCACAAAGCTTAATTTAATTCAGATGGGCCTATTTTTACCAATAAAGTAAATTACATTGCTGAAATGGATGATTAAATGTTTAAATTTTTCTGTTATCTCCATCTTCCTCCCCCTTTCTCCCTCTACCTAACTTCAGAAGTTGTTGTTTGTATTGCAATTTTGTGCAATATGTTCATAAACAAAATTCAATCAATTCAATGCTGAAATGAAAATTCTAATTTACTGCAGTAATATCTTCATTTGAACCACACCTTATTTCATTTCATGTTTGATTGTAGCCAATATTGCAAACATGTCTTATTAATATATCTTCCTGACTGTGTTTCTGTATTCTTATATTTATGTAAATGATGTCTCTACAGTCCCCACCTAACAATAAAACACTGTATTACCTAACCCTTCTTAGGAGAAGATGAATCCCAATAGAATATAGCAATATATTGCAACTGTCTATTTCCACATTCAAGCTTTTGCATCTGTTTACTTTGATGAGCCAAATCTGTCACATCGGACTAACTGTTTGACTGAACATTTACATATATTTAAAAGATAACAAAATCTCCAAAAAGACTTTTCATGAGCAAAAAAAGACCTGTTTTAAGCTTTGTGACAATGGATTTTCTAAATAATCCAATGTTTTTTAAATGGTTTATTATTAAATGGTTTATTTATGCTGGAACAACCCATAAGGGAACACATTCTTCAGTTTTATAGATAAATACAAAATCCCCAACATATTTTTTTTATTGTACAACATTGTTACATTCATTGCATAGATTTGACCATCACAGTAGTTATGATCAGTTGTTTCTCACATTTGCAATGCAAAGGCAAAAGCATATCGTGCTGATGTTTTCAGTTTAAGTATAAAATGTAAATGAATAGACCATTGTAGTTAAATGAATAAACTAAAAAATAGTGTGCTTTGGTTGTGTACGTGTTATGAATTAAAAGGCCAGAGAAAATGGTCAGTGTTTCACCAACATTGCCAAAGCAAGTTTTTATCATCCTTGCACATACAGCAGGACATGGTCCATTAACACTGATAACAACAACATAAGCCTGCCGGGATCAAAAACATCTGACTCACATTCTAGCAGAACAATAATTTGCATCACTTTATATCAAAGTTTGCTGGCCACATGAGACATACATGAGACATGTGATTGGACGCCTCTCAGAAATGTACTACCCTTTAATATCATTCATGAGCAAATACATGAATGACACTTTAGGAATTTCTGCCTCAGCTGTTTTTATACAATTTGAGATTACATCCCGAGGTGATCCACAAAGTATTATTTTATCATTTTGAGGATCCAAATGGATGAGAATATTGTAGTTTTCTGCAGCAGTTATTAGAATGAATTTCAAAGATGAAAACTAATTCTGAGACTTAAGATTTAGGTGTCACAAAGAGTACGAGAGGTTCTATATTCAAATTTATGCAGTGAACAAGTGACTGGGGAGGGACAGTGCTTCATCAGTTTCTCACATCTACTTCCCAGGGCAATATGCAGAGCACTGATGGGTTGTAGAAACATAATTACAGCCCTGATGCATACGCTTAAACTCTCCTCCTCTGACTTAACAAGTTCAGTCTTTCAAGACGCCAACTGCTTCTGAAGGGATGAATTACTTACTGCAACTTTTCTGTGCAGATAGTAATTTTTTTTTCTGCCTTGTGAATCTTTGGTCTGAGCTTTTACTCTCTTTCCCCTTGTAATTTTTTTTTCTGTATTGTATTTGTGCCCCTTGTCTACCTAAATAAAAATGCCCATTTATCTTAGCAAATTGGTCATTGTCACTGCCAACTCAAAATGCAACAGCTTTTGGTCTGGGGATGTACATATCCAGCAAGGAGCTTCACTGGGAGGGGGATAGAGGTTTATACTATCCCCCCTCAAGTCAGATTCAAACTTAGACATCCCACCAGTATAATTTTATTTTGCATTTGTGGACTAGGTAATGCAGCACTGAATTACTCATATTGCCAGACCTAATTTCAAACCTTTATTTATCCAGGATAAAAAAAGTCCTTGAGATTAAAAATCTTTTTTACAAGAGTGTCCTGGCAAGTGGCAGCAGCGAATGAATGATCTGCATTGTAATCAAGTGGACCCATCATTCTGCTGAGTCGCAGACAGTTTGTGACTAGAGTAGTAACGTTACTGGTACTATGTTCAGGCAAAGAGGAGTGGACTTAGTGCATGCAGTGAAATTTGGGCACAACAATAAAAAGAAAAGCTTTCACCCAGTAGCCTACAACTCGGTTATCTTTGTTTATACCAGTGAGCCGTTGAAAAGAATTGGATCGTTCAAGAACATATTATCTCCTATATTAACTCCATATATTAACACCTTGCCAGATTGTCTAGTTTGCATCGACCTAGCTTTCCAGCCTTTATGTACTGTCTCTGAGGAAAGGACTTTAGGGATCTCTACAGGCACATTTCTAATCTTATACTGTATGAATTACTTTGAGACTTGCAAATGTTGCATCATGCCATCACTATTTCATAAGGATCTCATTCTCAATACCAAGATGCTTGTGCCCATGTTAAATGTGGTGGTCATCCTCTATATAACATCATCGATATGAAATGGAGGCATACAGCATTTACTGTATAAAGATCTGGCTCAACAATTTTAAATAGAAATGTTTGGGTCAGAACCACAGCATAATTTCATATTAAAAAAGACAAATAGACCCAATCAGCATTCAAATGATAAATTATTCACTGCATGCATGTTCCCTCAACGCTCCTGCTTATTGAAAACTACTACCAGTTCAATTAAATGCAAAACATGTTGCTATATTGGCATCTAATGCTATATAAATAGATTGAAATCTATGCAAATAAGTTTGTCCATGTAAAGAACATACTATATATGCATGCTTTTGAAGTGCAGTGGGGCTTTGAATAAATGTCCTGAAGAAGTACCTCTAAGTAAAGAGGCTATACATATTCAGTAGGCGAACTCTTAAAACGAGCCAAAGGCTACAGATGGAGAACAGAGGGGGGGTGCTGTAAGATTTAACCCTGATCGTTCTGCCAGTGTCACAGGAGCTGCTAGTATAGGGTAGTGTTTTTATGCAGAGATGCCTTTTTGTTTTAGCTCAAACAGTAAATTGTGTCTTTTTTTGCCACAGCTGAGGAAGAAATATGTTGAAGGGGGTTTTTGGGTGAGGCTATAAGAGGGCACACAGATGAGAAAAAAGAGACTGTTTACCATGTCTGGGCCTTTCAAAGGCAGTGCACCTGGTAGGGAATTCTCTCTGATGACGACACATATCTTTGAAGTGCGTTGTTGGTTGCAGTAGTCCAAAGCTTACTGAGCCAGGACAATGACGAGTCTGTGCTTACCCTGAGAGCTATATCATGGTGCACTCCCTCCTGTCTGTCTAGTTACAGACACAGGCAGCAGCAGCGCAGTAATTGGGGCAAAAATAGGTTTCCCTCTCTGTGCTATACAGCTCCCTAAGCCATATTTCTCATTTCACCCTGCCAAAAAAACCCCAGTGCAGAGAGACCAAAATAATCCAATCAGGTTGCTTCCATGGATTTCATTTTCTGTTAATTGCCTTGCCTGCGCTTAGAGGTCACTCGCCACGTTGCAGAGCTGGTCAAGGGCGCTGCCGACTACATCTCCATAATGGCCCCAATTCCCGATGGGATTACCAGCAACGACACCTCCACAAAGCCATTACCCTCGGTCGAGCACCCAAGCCCTGCAACATGTCAAATGCTGTTATTGCACAACGCTCCAGCCATTTAGCACCACTTGCCGTATGTTATCATGTTTGAACATGTTTGTTGTGTTGTGATAAATCATGACAGGGCTGCTATACATCTCTATTTTTAGCTTTTTAGCTTTTACCTTTGTTGCAAGACAAAGAGTCTTTTACCCACTGCAATGAGATCGAAGCATGCAACTGATAAAAACAGAAAATTTCAAAGGTCTTTAGCTTTTTATCCTGTGTCTCTTTTAGAACCCCATTTAACAGTTTACAGCAACATTATGTAACTTCAAAATCATTTTGATGGTACACTGACTTGTAATTGGGAGAATGGTGTCACTGTCCACGCCGGGCCTGTAGCACCTGGTGCACTATATAGCATTGGAATCCCGGGAAGAATAGCAATTCTAATTCTCTTGGTAAAAGCATCAGCTAAATGATCTCAGCAAAGTTATTGAGTTTCTGATCTGTAATCATTACAAATGCACGTGTACAGCTGTCCTTATTTACAACAGCAGTGAATTCCACTTCCATGCAATTCGTATTATAGACGATTTGGTGTTCCAAATCTTATATAATGTTGCCTTAAACTCAGGTGGTTTTTCAGAACTGCATAGCTGAATGTTGATAGGCTACAACAGCTTTGGTTGATACTTAGTATATACACAGTATAGCTATTCTCAATTTATTTTCCCCTGAATAAAGAGCACCCCCACCTTTAAACACCCTGCTCTTTTCACCAAGGCTGAATGTGGTGTTTGAAGCTGTGGCTGCTGTTACAGCTTCCCCTCTGTCGAGAAAAAAAGAGACAATGGGAGTAGAGAGAGTATGTAGGTGCAACAAAAAGCAGAAACAGAAGACGAACAGTGAGTGGGGTATGCCACCTGTGCTTAGTGTGTGTATACAGATTAAAGTGATTGTTCAGGGGAAATGCATTCATTATTCATTAAAGAAACACAGAATGAAAAAAAATCTACCCCTACAAAGAGATAACAGTGCAGATATGGAGCTTCAGAGGAGCAGACAGTGTGGTGCCATGCATTTACACATGGAGACCACATTTATCACAAGGACTATTAGGTTAAAAACCTACTTAAATCATACCTGAAGGTCTGTCTATTTTGTATTGACTTTGTGTTGCAGTATCTGATTATCTGTATGTATTTATTTGTATTCTATTTAGCTATTACTTTAATAGTTAAAACAGGCAGGACTACCTGAAATTGATAAAGAAATCAATTTAACATCCTCGCACAACATGGGTTCCTTCACTCCTTTTAATTTTAGAGTTTCCAGCTTACATTTGTAGGCTATAGTCAAAAGGTCTCATTTTATTTTATAACTTAATTTAGTTACTCGTTTAAAATTAAATAGTACAATTTTCAGAATTCAATCAATTTTAAATAAAACTATGATTCCCAACTTGTGACCCCTTAATGTAAAGTCATGTCTACTTGTAAACACTCATCAAAGTTGATGATTTGTTAACAGTTAAATTTTCTTTCCTTTTCAGACAGTTACATTTAAATACTTTTAGTGTTCTGATGTGGTATTCCTATTAAATATTTTAGAAGACAAAAACAATGATAGAGAAAACCCCTAAAATAAACATCAATAGCACATTTCTGTTTTAATAATTTTCTACCCCAGCAATCAACTACCAGCCACTTAAAAAGGTCCCCACTGTCCAGGTTGTGAATCATCCATCCATCGTCAACTGCTTATCCTGCGTACAGGGTCGCGGGGGGGCTGGAGCCAATCCCAGCTGAGACTGGGCAAAAGGCAGGGTACACCCTGGACAGGTCGCCAGTCCGGGTTGTGAATCACTGAATATATATAGAATAATCTACGCTAACAGTGGAATGTTGTAAGAAAAGCAAAACAATCCAGTCATTTGCATCCTTAGATCATGTTTGACTGTATGAATATCTCCACATTCGTCAAAGAATAATGACACTACCTGAAGCGGCCAATCTGGCAATACAAGCTCTGAGATCTAAAGATGCAATGCAAAGATAACATTTGTTTCATGTACAGAATTAGAGTAATTCAACTCAGACAAAGATGTTTAGCTTTTACAAAAGAAATATAGTGATTGATAGCATTGAAATGTTTCTGAGGAAATGAGTGTGCTTTTAAATTGCCTTGTGTTTCTTTCATATCTTGTCTTAATACCTTTTTATATTCCATGTAAAGCACTTTCAATTGCCTGATTGTTGAAAGGCGCACAAATAAACATACCATGCTGTGCTATGGATGCAGGGAAAAACAGATCTAAGAAAATCTAGCTGCTCCACTGGTAGCAGAGGAACATGAAGTGTTCCCAGAGACGTTATGTTCTTGCCAAATAGCGTCCTACCTTTCTGGCACCTCCATGCTGAGATTGTCCTCCACCGTAGCGCTTCCTTCTTCTACCCCCAACATGTACTGCAAACATGCCTGATTTCTCTGCACAAAAACCAGGATCCAAAGAAGGTAATGTGAGATTTATTCGGTGTGGTACCTTTTAATTTCACGATGAACACTGGTATGATTTAGAGGCAGGACAAAACCATGGCTTTTATATAATACGTATAGTTTACTTATTATAAGTAATTACAGTTTAATTTAATTCCCAAATATCTGTAGTATCATGTATGAAAATAATCAAATCATGCATGAAATCACACGTCAATCAATCAGTCATCTTCAGGAAAAGTGTAAGAAAATAATTTAATAAGTCCCTGATCCCCTTATAGTACAAATCTTTATCTGACGCTGTTTAGGCTTAATCACAGGAGGTACGACTTGAATTGATGACACTGATCTTGTTCAAACAACAAAACTCTTCCTAATAAATTAATGACCACATTTACAAATATAACTGTAAAAGAGATTATTGAATTAAGTCTCAAGAATGTACCTCAAAGGCTGTATGGTGTTTGTAGTGTGAACACTCACAAATCAATAGGCATCGCTGTCCTTTTTTTGATGGAAATGACACCAAATGTGAATTATGAGGAAGGGTTTCTTCATTATGACGGATTACTGGGAGATGTACAGAGACGTGGCTGATGGATGAGTGATGACAAAAACACTGAGAACAAAACGGCTCATTATCACAGACAAAAGACTGAGTACAATGAGACTTCAGACACAACGCTCACAAACTGCTTAAATGAATACATATTCACTTAGTAATGGAACACATTCATTTTTCACATGCTGCTGCAGCTCTTAGCCAGTTCAGTGCCACACACACACAGAGGATAAGTCAGTTCTAAGATGAGGATGAGGGATCAACTGCAAGGCTGCAGGTTTCTCAGGAGACTTCAGCTGAATGAAAGACATGATGGATCTGCTGTTTCAATTATTAATTTACTGAGGAATCAAAAACAATGGTGATAGATAGCCAGAAGTCTGTGTGTCTGTATGTGTACTATTTATTCATCACATTGTGGGCACAAAAATATGTTCCTACAGTCACATTGCGGGGACATTATTTACTGTAAATGACTGATGGATGATGATAATGATGATGATGATGATGATGATGATGATGATGATGACGACGATGACTGAAGGATTTATATTATGCGTGGTAGGTTTTATTAAATATGTATTATATTTATATACAGTGGGGGAAAAAAGTATTTGACCCCTTGCTGATTTTGCAGGTTTGCCCACTTACAAAGAATGCGACAATCTACAATTTTAATCATATGTACATTCTAACAGTGAAACACAGAATCCAAAAGAAAATTCCAGAAAATCACATCATATGAATTTATAAAAATTGATAACCATCTGATGAGGAAAAACAAGTATATGACCCCCTACCAAACAGCAAGTATTCTGGCTCCTACAAGCCAGTTAGTCTTTCTTTAAGACACAGCCCCAATCCCAACCAATTATCTACATCAAATACACCTGTCTCACCTCGTTACCTGTATAAAAGACACCTGTCAACACCCAAACAACCAGCATCCAACATCAGCACCATGGGCAAGACCAAAGAGCTTTTTACAGACATCAGGGACAAGATTGTTGATCTGCACAAGGCTGAGATGGGCTACAAGAGAATCGGAAAGCAACTTGGAGAGAAAAGATCAACTGTCGGTGCAGTTATCAGGAAATGGAAGAAGCACCACACCACCGCCAACATCCCTCGGTCTGGGCCTCCACACAAGATCTCGCCTCGTGGGGTGTCCCTGATCATGCGAACGGTGAGGAATCATCCCAAAACCACAAGGGGGGAACTGATGAATCAACTGAAGGCAGCTGGGACCACAGTTACAAAAGAAACGG